>NC_067248.2:264948416-265248416 GCF_019359855.2 Lolium perenne
GATTGAGGCCGTTAGAAAGCATTGAAAATCTCTTTGGGATCTAAGATGAAATTACTTCACTTTCTCACGATCTATGTCTGTTTAGTAGGTGTTGGTGTCACATTAGAGAAGATAATGGTGTGAAATTGATTATAGGCATCATCTAGAAGAGGGAAGTAGTTAAGAGTAATAACATGAATAAGAACAAGCTCCGATTGAGGGGCCAAGTTAGAAAGCATTGAAAATCTCTTTGGGATCTAAGATGAAATTACTTCACTTTCTCACGATCTATATAAATTTTAATGTACGCACACATCCTCACACGTGTTGAAACTCTCGACCCCCAAAACGACGCTAACCCAAAGTAACAAACAAGTATGCAAAAAAACAAGTTTTTTTTGTTTTACCGTCTGATCGGTTTTGCATGGGCTATTTCATCCCGATGCTATCCGAGGTCCTAGACGCCCGGTGATAATGGATGTCTACGATAGGGTGTTGGTGTCACATTAGAGAAGATACGGTGATTTAAATTGATTATAGGCATCATCTAGAAGAGGGAAGTAGTTAAGAGTAACAACATGAATAAGAACAAGCTCCGATTGAGGCCGTTTAGAAAGCATTGAAAATCTCTTTGGGATCTAAGATGAAATTACTTCACTTTCTCACGATCTATATAAATTTTAATGTACGCACACATCCCCTCACACGTGTTGAAACTCTCGACCCCCAAAACGACTAACCCAAAGTAACAAACAAGTATGCAAAAACACAAGTTTTTTTGTTTTTACTCGTTCGGTTTTGCATGGGTTATTTCATCCCGATGCTATCCACAGTCCTAGACGCCTGTGACATACGTATGTCTACGTATAGGGTGTTGGTGTCACATTAGAGAAGATACGGTGACGAAATTGATTATAGGCATCATCTAGAAGAGGGAAGTAGTTAAGAGTAACAACATGAATAAGAACAAGCTCCGATTGAGGCCGTTTAGAAAGCATTGAAAATCTCTTTGGGATCTAAGATGAAATTACTTCACTTTCTCACGATCTATATAAATTTTAATGTACGCACACATCCCCTCACACGTGTTGAAACTCTCGACCTCAAAACGACTAACCCAAAGTAATAACAAACAAGTATGCAAAACACAAGTTTTTTTTGTTTTTACTGTTCGGTTTTTGCATGGGCTATTTCATCCCGATGCTATCCAGGTCCTAGACGCCTGTATCACGGATGTCTACGATAGGGTGTTGGTGTCACATTAGAGAAGATACGGTGACGAAATTGATTATAGGCATCATCTAGAAGAGGGAAGTAGTTAAGAGTAACAACATGAATAAGAACAAGCTCCGATTGAGGCCGTTTTAGAAAGCGTGGAAAATCTCTTTGGGATCTAAGATGAAATTACTTCACTTTCTCACGATCTATATAAATTTTAATGTACGCACACATCCCCTCACACGTGTTGAAACTCTCGACCCCCAAAACGACTAACCCAAAGTAACAAACAAGTATGCAAAAACACAAGTTTTTTTTGTTTTTACTGTTCGGTTTTGCATGGGCTATTTCATCCCGATGCTATCCAGGTCCTAGACGCCCGTATACGGATGTCTACTTATAGGGTGTTGGTGTCACATTAGAGAAGATACGGTGACGAAATTGATTATAGGCATCATCTAGAAGAGGGAAGTAGTTAAGAGTAACAACATGAATAAGAACAAGCTCCGATTGAGGCCGTTTAGAAAGCATTGAAAATCTCTTTGGGATCTAAGATGAAATTACTTCACTTTCTCACGATCTATATAAATTTTAATGTACGCACACATCCCCTCACACGTGTTAAAACTCTCGACCCCCAAAACGACTAACCCAAAGTAACAAACAAGTATGCAAAAAACACAAGTTTTTTTTTTTTGTTTTTACTGTTCGGTTTTGCATGGGTTATTTCATCCCGATGCTATCCAGGTCCTAGACGCCCCAGATACGGATGTCTACGATAGGGTGTTGGTGTCACATTAGAGAAGATACGGTGACGAAATTGATTATTGGCATCATCTAGAAGAGGGAAGTAGTTAAGAGTAACAACATGAATAAGAACAAGCTCCGATTGAGGCCGTTTAGAAAGCATTGAAAATCTCTTTGGGATCTAAGATGAAATTACTTCACTTTCTCACGATCTATATAAATTTTAATGTACGCACACATCCCCTCACACGTGTTGAAACTCTCGACCCCCAAAACGACTAACCCAAAGTAACAAACAAGTATGCAAAAAACACAAGTTTTATTTGTTTATACTGTTCGGTTTTGCATGGGCTGTTTCATCCCGATGCTATCCAGGTCCTAGACGCCCCAGATACGGATGTCTACGATAGGGTGTTGGTGTCACATTAGAGAAGATACGGTGACGAAATTGATTATAGGCATCATCTAGAAGAGGGAAGTAGTTAAGAGTAACAACATGAATAAGAACAAGCTCCGATTGAGGCCGTTTAGAAAGCATTGAAAATCTCTTTGGGATCTAAGATGAAATTACTTCACTTTCTCACGATCTATATAAATTTTAATGTACGCACACATCCCCTCACACGTGTTGAAACTCTCGACCCCCAAAACGACTAACCCAAAGTAACAAACAAGTATGCAAAAAAAACACAAGTTTTTTTTTTGTTTTTACTGTTCGGTTTTGCATGGGCTAATTCCTGCCGATGACATCCAGGTCCTAGACGCCACAGATACGGATGTCTACGATAGGGTGTTGGTGTCACATTAGAGAAGATACGGTGACGAAATTGATTATAGGCATCATCTAGAAGAGGGAAGTAGTTAAGAGTAACAACATGAATAAGAACAAGCTCCGATTGAGGCCGTTTAGAAAGCATTGAAAATCTCTTTGGGATCTAAGATGAAATTACTTCACTTTCTCACGATCTATATAAATTTTAATGTACGCACACATCCCCTCACACGTGTTAAAACTCTCGACCCCCAAAACGACTAACCCAAAGTAACAAACAAGTATGCAAAAAACACAAGTTTTTTTTTGTTTTTACTGTTCGGTTTTGCATGGGTTATTTCATCCCGATGCTATCCAGGTCCTAGACGCCAGATACGGATGTCTACGATAGGGTGTTGGTGTCACATTAGAGAAGATACGGTGACGAAATTGATTATAGGCATCATCTAGAAGAGGGAAGTAGTTAAGAGTAACAACATGAATAAGAACAAGCTCCGATTGAGGCCGTTTAGAAAGCATTGAAAATCTCTTTGGGATCTAAGATGAAATTACTTCACTTTCTCACGATCTATATAAATTTTAATGTACGCACACATCCCCTCACACGTGTTGAAACTCTCGACCCCAAAACGACTAACCCAAAGTAACAAACAAATATGCAAAAAAACACAAGTTTTTTTTGTTTTTACTGTTCGGTTTTGCATGGGCTATTTCATCCCGATGCTATCCAGGTCCTAGACGCCCCTAATACGGATGTCTACGATAGGGTGTTGGTGTCACATTAGAGAAGATACGGTGACGAAATTGATTATAGGCATCATCTAGAAGAGGGAAGTAGTTAAGAGTAACAACATGAATAAGAACAAGCTCCGATTGAGGCCGTTTAGAAAGCATTGAAAATCTCTTTGGGATCTAAGATGAAATTACTTCACTTTCTCACGATCTATATAAATTTTAATGTACGCACACATCCCCTCACACGTGTTAAAACCCCCAAAACGACTAACCCAAAGTAACAAACAAGTATGCAAAAAACACAAGTTTTTTTTTGTTTTTACTGTTCGGTTTTGCATGGGTTATTTCATCCCGATGCTATCCAGGTCCTAGACGCCCCAGATACAGATGTCTACGATAGGGTGTTGGTGTCACATTAGAGAAGATACGGTGACGAAATTGATTATTGGCATCATCTAGAAGAGGGAAGTAGTTAAGAGTAACAACATGAATAAGAACAAGCTCCGATTGAGGCCGTTTAGAAAGCATTGAAAATCTCTTTGGGATCTAAGATGAAATTACTTCACTTTCTCACGATCTATATAAATTTTAATGTACGCACACATCCCCTCACACGTGTTGAAACTCTCGACCCCCAAAACGACTAACCCAAAGTAACAAACAAGTATGCAAAAAACACAAGTTTTTTTGTTTTTACTGTTCGGTTTTGCATGGGCTATTTCATCCCGATGCTATCCAGGTCCTAGACGCCCCAGATACGGATATCTACGATAGGGTGTTGGTGTCACATTAGAGAAGATATGGTGACGAAATTGATTATAGGCATCATCTAGAAGAGGGAAGTAGTTAAGAGTAACAACATGAATAAGAACAAGCTCCGATTGAGGCCGTTTAGAAAGCATTGAAAATCTCTTTGGGATCTAAGATGAAATTACTTCACTTTCTCATGATCTATATAAATTTTAATGTACGCACACATCCCCTCACACGTGTTGAAACTCTCGACCCCCAAAACGACTAACCCAAAGTAACAAACAAGTATGCAAAAAACACAAGTTTTTTTTGTTTTTACTGTTCGGTTTTGCATGGGCTATTTCATCCCGATGCTATCCAGGTCCTAGACGCTCTTGATACGGATGTCTACGATAGGGTGTTGGTGTCACATTAGAGAAGATACGGTGACGAAATTGATTATAGGCATCATCTAGAAGAGGGAAGTAGTTAAGAGTAACAACATGAATAAGAACAAGCTCCGATTGAGGCCGTTTAGAAGGCATTGAAAATCTCTTTGGGATCTAAGATGAAATTACTTCACTTTCTCACGATCTATATAAATTTTAATGTACGCACACATCCCCTCACACGTGTTGAAACTCTCGAATTTCAAAACGACTAACCCAAAGTAACAAACAAGTATGCAAAAAACACAAGTTTTTTTTTGTTTTTACAGTTCGGTTTTGCATGGGCTATTTCATCCCGATGCTATCCAGGTCCTAGACGCCCCTGATACGGATGTCTATGATAGGGTGTTGGTGTCACATTAGAGAAGATACGGTGACGAAATTGATTATAGGCATCATCTAGAAGAGGGAAGTAGTTAAGAGTAACAACATGAATAAGAACAAGCTCCGATTGAGGCCGTTTAGAAAGCATTGAAAATCTCTTTGGGATCTAAGATGAAATTACTTCACTTTCTCACGATCTATATAAATTTTAATGTACACACACATCCCCTCACACGTGTTGAAACTCTCGACCCCCAAAACGACTAACCCAAAGTAACAAACAAGTATGCAAAAAACACAAGTTTTTTTTTGTTTTTACTGTTCGGTTTTGCATGGGTTATTTCATCCCGATGTTATCCAGGTCCTAGACGCCCCCGGATACGGATGTCTACGATAGGGTGTTGGTGTCACATTAGAGAAGATACGGTGACAAAATTGATTATAGGCATCATCTAGAAGAGGGAAGTAGTTAAGAGTAACAACATGAATAAGAACAAGCTCCGATTGAGGCCGTTTAGAAAGCATTGAAAATCTCTTTGGGATCTAAGATGAAATTACTTCACTTTCTCACGATCTATATAAATTTTAATGTACACACACATCCCCTCACACGTGTTGAAACTCTCGACCCCCAAAACGACTAACCCAAAGTAACAAACAAGTATGCAAAACACACAAGTTTTTTTTGTTTTTAATCGTTCGGTTTTGCATGGGCTATTTCATCCCGATGTTATCCAGGTCCTAGACGCCCAGATACGGATGTCTACTTATAGGGTGTTGGTGTCACATTAGAGAAGATACGGTGACTAAATTGATTATATGCATCATCTAGAAGAGGGAAGTAGTTAAGAGTAACAGCATGAATAAGAACAAGCTCCGATTGAGGCCGTTTAGATAGCATTGAAAATCTCTTTGGGATCTAAGATGAAATTACTTCACTTTCTCATGATCCATATAAATTTTAATGTACGCACACATCCCCTCACACGTGTTGAAACTCGACCCCAAAACGACTAACCCAAAGTAACAAACAAGTATGCAAAAAACACAAGTTTTTTTTTGTTTTTACTGTTCGGTTTTGCATGGGCTATTTCATCCCGATGCTATCCAGGTCCTAGACGCCCCAGATACGGATGTCTACGATAGGGTGTTGGTGTCACATTAGAGAAGATACGGTGACAAAATTGATTATAGGCATCATCTAGAAGAGGGAAGTAGTTAAGAGTAACAACATGAATAAGAACAAGCTCCGATTGAGGCCGTTTAGAAAGCATTGAAAATCTCTTTGGGATCTAAGATGAAATTACTTCACTTTCTCACGATCTATATAAATTTTAATGTACGCACACATCCCCTCACACGTGTTGAAACTCTCGACCCCCAAAACGACTAACCCAAAGTAACAAACAAGTATGCAAAAAACACAAGTATTTTTTGTTTTTACTGTTCGGTTTTGCATGGGCTATTTCATCCCGATGCTATCCAGGTCCTAGACGCCCCGTATACGGATGTCTATTTATAGGGTGTTGGTGTCACATTAGAGAAGATACGGTGACAAAATTGATTATAGGCATCATCTAGAAGAGGGAAGTAGTTAAGAGTAACAACATGAATAAGAACAAGCTCCGATTGAGGCCGTTTAGAAAGCATTGAAAATCTCTTTGGGATCTAAGATGAAATTACTTCACTTTCTCACGATCTATATAAATTTTAGTGTACGCACACATCCCCTCACACGTGTTGAAACTCTCGACCCCCAAAACGACTAACCCAAAGTAACAAACAAGTATGCAAAAAACACAAGTTTTTTTTTGTTTTTACTGTTTGGTTTTGCATGGGTTATTTCATCCCGATGCTATCCAGGTCCTAGACGCCCCAGATACAGATGTCTACGATAGGGTGTTGGTGTCACATTAGAGAAGATACGGTGACGAAATTGATTATAGGCATCATCTAGAAGAGGGAAGTAGTTAAGAGTAACAACATGAATAAGAACAAGCTCCGATTGAGGCCGTTTAGAAAGCATTAAAAATCTCTTTGGGATCTAAGATGAAATTACTTCACTTTCTCACGATCTATATAAATTTTAATGTACGCACACATCCCCTCACACGTGTTGAAACTCTCGACCCACAAAACGACTAACCCAAAGTAACAAACAAGTATGCAAAAAAACACAAGTTTTTTTTTGTTTTTACTGTTCGGTTTTGCATGGGTTATTTCATCCCGATGCTATCCAGGTCCTAGACGCCGCAGATACGGATGTCTATGATAGGGTGTTGGTGTCACATTAGAGAAGATACGGTGACGAAATTGATTATAGGCATCATCTAGAAGAGGGAAGTAGTTAAAAGTAACAACATGAATAAGAACAAGCTCCGATTGAGGCCGTTTAGAAAGCATTGAAAATCTCTTTGGGATCTAAGATGAAATTACTTCACTTTCTCACGATCTATATAAATTTTAATGTACGCACACATCCCCTCACACGTGTTGAAACTCTCGACCCCCAAAACGACTAACCCAAAGTAACAAACAAGTATGCAAAAAACACAAGTTTTTTTTTGTTTTTACTGTTCGGTTTTGCATGGGTTATTTCATCCCGATGCTATCCAGGTCCTAGACGCCCAGTGATACGGATGTCTATGATAGGGTGTTGGTATCACATTAGAGAAGATACGGTGACGAAATTGATTATAGGCATCATCTAGAAGAGGGAAGTAGTTAAGAGTAACAACATGAATAAGAACAAGCTCCGATTGAGGCCGTTTAGAAAGCATTGAAAATCTCTTTTGGGATCTAAGATGAAATTACTTCACTTTCTCACGATCTATATAAATTTTAGTGTACGCACACATCCCCTCACACGTGTTGAAACTCTCGACCCCCAAAACGACTAACCCAAAGTAACAAACAAGTATGCAAAAAACACAAGTTTTTTTTGTTTTTAATGTTAGGTTTTGCATGGGTTATTTCATCCCGATGCTATCCAGGTCCTAGACACCCGATAATACGGATGTCTACGATAGGGTGTTGGTGTCACATTAGAGAAGATACGGTGACGAAATTGATTATAGGCATCATCTAGAAGAGGGAAGTAGTTAAGAGTAACAACATGAATAAGAACAAGCTCCGATTGAGGCCGTTTAGAAAGCATTGAAAAATCTCTTTGGGATCTAAGATGAAATTACTTCACTTTCTCACGATCTATATAAATTTTAATGTACGCACACATCCCCTCACACGTGTTGAAACTCTCGACCCCCAAAACGACTAACCCAAAGTAACAAACAAGTATGCAAAAAACACAAGTTTTTTTTGTTTTTACTGTTCGGTTTTTCATGGGTTATTTCATCCCGATGCTATCCAGGTCCTAGACGCCCCAGATACGGATGTCTATGATAGGGTGTTGGTGTCACATTAGAGAAGATACGGTGATGAAATTGATTATAGGCATCATCTAGAAGACGGAAGTAGTTAAGAGTAACAATATGAATAAGAACAAGCTCCGATTGAGGCCGTTTAGAAAGCATTGAAAATCTCTTTGGGATCTAAGATGAAATTACTTCACTTTCTCACGATCTATATAAATTTTAGTGTACGCACACATCCCCTCACACGTGTTGAAACTCTCGACCCCCAAAACGACTAACCCAAAGTAACAAACAAGTATGCAAAAAACACAAGTTTTTTTTTTGTTTTTACTGTTCGGTTTTGCATGGGTTATTTCATCCCGATGCTATCCAGGTCCTAGACGCCCCAGATACGGATGTCTATGATAGGGTGTTGGTGTCACATTAGAGAAGATACGGTGACGAAATTGATTATAGGCATCATCTAGAAGAGGGAAGTAGTTAAGAGTAACAACATGAATAAGAACAAGCTCCGATTGAGGCCGTTAGAAAGCATTGAAAATCTCTTTGGGATCTAAGATGAAATTACTTCACTTTCTCACGATCTATATAAATTTTAATATACGCACACATCCCCTCACACGTGTTGAAACTCTCGACCCCCAAAACGACTAACCCAAAGTAACAAACAAGTATGCAAAAAACACAAGTTTTTTTTTTGTTTTTACTGTTCGGTTTTGCATGGGTTATTTCATCCCGATGGTATCCAGGTCCTAGACGCACCAGATACGGATGTCTATGATAGGTGTTGGTGTCACATTAGAGAAGATACGGTGACGAAATTGATTATAGGCATCATCTAGAAGAGGGAAGTAGTTAAGAGTAACAACATGAATAAGAACAAGCTCCGATTGAGGCCGTTTAGAAAGCATTGAAAATCTCTTTGGGATCTAAGATGAAATTACTTCACTTTCTCACGATCTATATAAATTTTAGTGTACGCACACATCCCCTCACACGTGTTGAAACTCTCGACCCCCAAAACGACTAACCCAAAGTAACAAACAAGTATGCAAAAAACACAAGTTTTTTTTTGTTTTTACTGTTCGGTTTTGCATGGGTTATTTCATCCCGATGCTATCCAGGTCCTAGACGCCCTGTGATACGGATGTCTACGATAGGGTGTTGGTGTCACATTAGAGAAGATACGGTGACGAAATTGATTATAGGCATCATCTAGAAGAGGGAAGTAGTTAAGAGTAACAACATGAATAAGAACAAGCTCCGATTGAGGCCGTTTAGAAAGCATTGAAAATCTCTTTGGGATCTAAGATGAAATTACTTCACTTTCTCACGATCTATATAAATTTTAATGTACGCACACATCCCCTCACACGTGTTGAAACTCTCGACCCCCAAAACGACTAACCCAAAGTAACATCAAGTATGCAAAAAACACAAGTTTTTTTTGTTTTTACTGTTCGGTTTTGCATGGGTTATTTCATCCCGATGCTATCCAGGTCCTAGACGCCCTGATACGGATGTTACGATAGGGTGTTGGTGTCACATTAGAGAAGATACGGTGACGAAATTGATTATAGGCATCATCTAGAAGAGGGAAGTAGTTAAGAGTAACAACATGAATAAGAACAAGCTCCGATTGAGGCCGTTTAGAAAGCATTGAAAATCTCTTTGGGATCTAAGATGAAATTACTTCACTTTCTCACGATCTATATAAATTTTAGTGTACGCACACATCCCCTCACACGTGTTGAAACTCTCGACCCCCAAAACGACTAACCCAAAGTAACAAACAAGTATGCAAAAACACAAGTTTTTTTTTGTTTTTACTGTTTGGTTTTGCACGGGTTATTTCATCCCGATGCTATCCAGGTCCTAGACGCCCCAGATACGGATGTCTACGATAGGGTGTTGGTGTCACATTAGAGAAGATACGGTGATGAAATTGATTATAGGCATCATCTAGAAGAGGGAAGTAGTTAAGAGTAACAACATGAATAAGAACAAGCTCCGATTGAGGCCGTTTAGAAAGCATTGAAAATCTCTTTGGGATCTAAGATGAAATTACTTCACTTTCTCACGATCTATATAAATTTTAATGTACGCACACATCCCCTCACACGTGTTGAAACTCTCGACCCCAAAACGACAAAACCAAAGTAACAAACAAGTATTCAAAAAACACAAGTTTTTTTGTTTTTACCGTTCGGTTTTGCATGGGCTATTTCATCCCGATGCTATCCAGGTCCTAGACGCCCCAGATACGGATGTCTACGATAGGGTGTTGGTGTCACATTAGAGAAGATACGGTGATGAAATTGATTATAGGCATCATCTAGAAGAGGAAGTAGTTAAGAGTAACAACATGAATAAGAACAAGCTCCGATTGAGGCCGTTTAGAAAGCATTGAAAATCTCTTTGGGATCTAAGATGAAATTACTTCACTTTCTCACGATCTATATAAATTTTAGTGTACGCACACATCCCCTCACACGTGTTGAAACTCTCGACCCCCAAAACGACTAACCCAAAGTAACAAACAAGTATGCAAAAAACACAAGTTTTTTTTTTGTTTTTACTGTTCGGTTTTGCATGGGTTATTTCATCCCGATGCTATCCAGGTCCTAGACGCCCCAGATACGGATGTCTACGATAGGGTGTTGGTGTCACATTAGAGAAGATACGGTGACGAAATTGATTATAGGCATCATCTAGAAGAGGGAAGTAGTTAAGAGTAACAACATGAATAAGAACAAGCTCCGATTGAGGCCGTTAAGAAAGCATTGAAAATCTCTTTGGGATCTAAGATGAAATTACTTCACTTTCTCACGATCTATATAAATTTTAGTGTACGCACACATCCCCTCACACGTGTTGAAACTCTCGACCCCCAAAACGACTAACCCAAAGTAACAAACAAGTATGCAAAAAACACAAGTTTTTTTTTGTTTTTACTGTTCGGTTTTGCATGGGTTATTTCATCCCGATGCTATCCAGGTCCTATACCCCCCCGATAGGGATGTCTATGATAGGGTGTTGGTGTCACATTAGAGAAGATACGGTGTGACGAAATTGATTATAGGCATCATCTAGAAGAGGGAAGTAGTTAAGAGTAACAACATGAATAAGAACAAGCTCCGATTGAGGCCGTTTAGAAAGCATTGAAAATCTCTTTGGGATCTAAGATGAAATTACTTCACTTTCTCACGATCTATATAAATTTTAGTGTACGCACACATCCCCTCACACGTGTTGAAACTCTCGACCCCCAAAATGACTAACCCAAAGTAACAAACAAGTATGCAAAAAACACATGTTTTTTTGTTTTTACTGTTCGGTTTTGGATGGGTTTTTTCATCCCGATGCTATCCAGGTCCTAGAAGCCCCAGATACGGATGTCTACGATAGGGTGTTGGTGTCACATTAGAGAAGATACGGTGACGAAATTGATTATAGGCATCATCTAGAAGAGGGAAGTAGTTAAGAGTAACAACATGAATAAGAACAAGCTCCGATTGAGGCCGTTTAGAAAGCATTGAAAATCTCTTTGGGATCTAAGATGAAATTACTTCACTTTCTCACGATCTATATAAATTTTAATGTACGCACACATCCCTCACACGTGTTGAAACTCTCGACCCCCAAAACGACTAACCCAAAGTAACAAACAAGTATGCAAAAAACACAAGTTTTTTTTGTTTTTACTGTTCGGTTTTGCATGGGTTATTTCATCCCGATGCTATCCAGGTCCTAGACGCCCCAGATACGGATGTCTATGATAGGGTGTTGGTGTCACATTAGAGAAGATACGGTGACGAAATTGATTATAGGCATCATCTAGAAGAGGGAAGTAGTTAAGAGTAACAACATGAATAAGAACAAGCTCCGATTGAGGCCGTTTAGAAAGCATTGAAAATCTCTTTGGGATCTAAGATGAAATTACTTCACTTTCTCACGATCTATATAAATTTTAATGTACGCACACATCCCCTCACACGTGTTGAAACTCTCGACCCCCAAAACGACTAACCCAAAGTAACAAACAAGTATGCAAAAAACACAAGTTTTTTTTTGTTTTTACTGTTCGGTTTTGCATGGGTTATTTCCATCCCGATGCTATCCAGGTCCTAGACGCCCGTCATAAGGATGTCTATGATAGGGTGTTGGTGTCACATTAGAGAAGATACGGTGACGAAATTGATTATAGGCATCATCTAGAAGAGGGAAGTAGTTAAGAGTAACAACATGAATAAGAATAAGCTCCGATTGAGGCCGTTTAGAAAGCATTGAAAATCTCTTTGGGATCTAAGATGAAATTACTTCACTTTCTCACGATCTATATAAATTTTAGTGTACGCACACATCCCCTCACACGTGTTGAAACTCTCGACCCCCAAAACGACTAACCCAAAGTAACAAACAAGTATGCAAAAAACACAAGTTTTTTTTTGTTTTTACTGTTTGGTTTTGCATGGGTTATTTCATCCCGATGCTATCCAGGTCCTAGACGCCCAGATACGGATGTCTACGATAGGGTGTTGGTGTCACATTAGAGAAGATACGGTGACGAAATTGATTATAGGCATCATCTAGAAGAGGGAAGTAGTTAAGAGTAACAACATGAATAAGAACAAGCTCCGATTGAGGCCGTTTAGAAAGCATTAAAAATCTCTTTGGGATCTAAGATGAAATTACTTCACTTTCTCACGATCTATATAAATTTTAATGTACGCACACATCCCCTCACACGTGTTGAAACTCTCGACCACCAAAACGACTAACCCAAAGTAACAAACAAGTATGCAAAAAACACAAGTTTTTTTTTTGTTTTTACCGCTCGGTTTTGCATGGGTTATTTCATCCCGATGCTATCCAGGTCCTAGACGCCTGCATACGGATGTCTATGATAGGGTGTTGGTGTCACATTAGAGAAGATACGGTGACGAAATTGATTATAGGCATCATCTAGAAGAGGGAAGTAGTTAAGAGTAACAACATGAATAAGAACAAGCTCCGATTGAGGCCGTTTAGAAAGCATTGAAAATCTCTTTGGGATCTAAGATGAAATTACTTCACTTTCTCACGATCTATATAAATTTTAATGTACGCACACATCCCCTCACACGTGTTGAAACTCTCGACCCCCAAAACGACTAACCCAAAGTAACAAACAAGTATGCAAAAAACACAAGTTTTTTTTGTTTTTACTGTTCGGTTTTGCATGGGTTATTTCATCCCGATGTTATCCAGGTCCTAGACGCCAGATATGGATGTCTATGATAGGGTGTTGGTGTCACATTAGAGAAGATACGGTGACGAAATTGATTATAGGCATCATCTAGAAGAGGGAAGTAGTTAAGAGTAACAACATGAATAAGAATAAGCTCCGATTGAGGCCGTTTAGAAAGCATTGAAAATCTCTTTGGGATCTAAGATGAAATTACTTCACTTTCTCACGATCTATATAAATTTTAGTGTACGCACACATCCCCTCACACGTGTTGAAACTCTCGACCCCCAAAACGACTAACAAAAAGTAACAAACAAGTATGCAAAACACAAGTTTTTTTTTGTTTTTACCGTTTGGTTTTGCATGGGTTATTTCATCCCGATGTTATCCAGGTCCTAGACGCCCAGATACGGATGTCTACGATAGGGTGTTGGTGTCACATTAGAGAAGATACGGTGACGAAATTGATTATAGGCATCATCTAGAAGAGGGAAGTAGTTAAGAGTAACAACATGAATAAGAACAAGCTCCGATTGAGGCCGTTTAGAAAGCATTAAAAATCTCTTTGGGATCTAAGATGAAATTACTTCACTTTCTCACGATCTATATAAATTTTAATGTACACACACATCCCCTCACACGTGTTGAAACTCTCGACCCCCAAAACGACTAACCCAAAGTAACAAACAAGTATGCAAAAAACACAAGTTTTTTTTGTTTTTAAGTTTGGGTTTTGGATGGGTAATTTAAACCCCATGCTATCCAGGTCCTAGACGCCCCAGATACGGATGTCTATGATAGGGTGTTGGTGTCACATTAGAGAAGATACGGTGACGAAATTGATTATAGGCATCATCTAGAAGAGGGAAGTAGTTAAGAGTAACAACATGAATAAGAACAAGCTCCGATTGAGGCCGTTTAGAAAGCATTGAAAATCTCTTTGGGATCTAAGATGAAATTACTTCACTTTCTCACGATCTATATAAATTTTAATGTACGCACACATCCCCTCACACGTGTTGAAACTCTCGACCCCCAAAACGACTAACCCAAAGTAACAAACAAGTATGCAAAAAACACAAGTTTTTTTTGTTTTTACTGTTCGGTTTTGTATGGGCTATTTCATCCCGATGCTATCCAGGTCCTAGACGCCCTAGATACGGATGTCTACGATAGGGTGTTGGTGTAACATTAGAGAAGATACAGTGACGAAATTGATTATAGGCATCATCTAGAAGAGGGAAGTAGTTAAGAGTAACAACATGAATAAGAACAAGCTCCGATTGAGGCCGTTTAGAAAGCATTGAAAATATCTTTGGGATCTAAGATGAAATTACTTCACTTTCTCACGATCTATATAAATTTTAATGTACGCACACATCCCCTCACACGTGTTGAAACTCTCGACCCCCAAAACGACTAACCCAAAGTAACAAACAAGTATGCAAAAAAAACAAGTTTTTTTTTGTTTTTACTGTTCGGTTTTGCATGGGCTATTTCATCCCGATGCTATCCAGGTCCTAGACGCCGTGATACGGATGTCTACGTATAGGGTGTTGGTGTCACATTAGAGAAGATACGGTGACGTAAAATTGATTATAGGCATCATCTAGAAGAGGGAAGTAGTTAAGAGTAACAACATGAATAAGAACAAGCTCCGATTGAGGCCGTTTAGAAAGCATTGAAAATCTCTTTTGGGATCTAAGATGAAATTACTTCACTTTCTCACGATCTATATAAATTTTAATGTACGCACACATCCCCTCACACGTGTTGAAACTCTCGACCCCCAAAACGACTAACCCAAAGTAACAAACAAGTATGCAAAAAACACAAGTTTTTTTTGTTTTTACCGTTCGGTTTTTTGCATGGGCTATTTCATCCCGATGCTATCCAGGTCCTAGACGCCCCCGTATACGGATGTCTACGATAGGGTGTTGGTGTCACATTAGAGAAGATACGGTGACGAAATTGATTATAGGCATCATCTAGAAGAGGGAAGTAGTTAAGAGTAACAACATGAATAAGAACAAGCTCCGATTGAGGCCGTTTAGAAAGCATTGAAAATCTCTTTGGGATCTAAGATGAAATTACTTCACTTTCTCACGATCTATATAAATTTTAATGTACGCACACATCCCCTCACACGTGTTGAAACTCTCGACCCCCAAAACGACTAACCCAAAGTAACAAACAAGTATGCAAAAAACACAAGTTTTTTTTTTGTTTTTACTGTTCGGTTTTGCATGGGTTATTTCATCCCGATGCTATCCAGGTCCTAGACGCCCCAGATACGGATGTCTACGATAGGGCGTTGGTGTCACATTAGAGAAGATACGGTGACGAAATTGATTATAGGCATCATCTAGAAGAGGGAAGTAGTTAAGAGTAACAACATGAATAAGAACAAGCTCCGATTGAGGCCGTTTAGAAAGCATTGAAAATCTCTTTGGGATCTAAGATGAAATTACTTCACTTTCTCACGATCTATATAAATTTTAATGTACGCACACATCCCCTCACACGTGTTGAAACTCTCGACCCCCAAAACGACTAACCCAAAGTAACAAACAAGTATGCAAAAAAACAAGTTTTTTTTTGTTTTTACTGTTCGGTTTTGCATGGGTTATTTCATCCCGATGCTATCCAGGTCCTAGACGCCTGAATACGGATGTTCACGATAGGGCGTTGGTGTCACATTAGAGAAGATACGGTGACGAAATTGATTATAGGCATCATCTAGAAGAGGGAAGTAGTTAAGAGTAACAACATGAATAAGAACAAGCTCCGATTGAGGCCATTTAGAAAGCATTGAAAATCTCTTTGGGATCTAAGATGAAATTACTTCACTTCCTCACGATCTATATAAATTTTAATGTACGCACACATCCCCTCACACGTGTTGAAACTCTCGAATTTCAAAACGACTAACCCAAAGTAACAAACAAGTATGCAAAAAACACAAGTTTTTTTGTTTTTACTGTTTGGTTTTGCATGGGTTATTTCATCCCGATGCTATCCAGGTCCTAGACGCCCCAGATACGGATGTCTACGATAGGGTGTTGGTGTCACATTAGAGAAGATACGGTGACGAAATTGATTATAGGCATCATCTAGAAGAGGGAAGTAGTTAAGAGTAACAACATGAATAAGAACAAGCTCCGATTGAGGCCGTTTAGAAAGCATTGAAAATCTCTTTGGGATCTAAGATGAAATTACTTCACTTTCTCACGATCTATATAAATTTTAATGTACGCACACATCCCCTCACACGTGTTGAAACTCTCGACCCCCAAAACGACTAACCCAAAGTAACAAACAAGTATGCAAAAAACACAAGTTTTTTTTTTTTTTGTTTTTACTGTTCGGTTTTGCATGGGTTATTTCATCCCGATGCTATCCAGGTCCTAGACGCCCCAGATACGGATGTTCTACGAGTAGGGCGTTGGTATGTCACATTAGAGAAGATACGGTGACGAAATTGATTATAGGCATCATCTAGAAGAGGGAAGTAGTTAAGAGTAACAACATGAATAAGAACAAGCTCCGATTGAGGCCGTTTAGAAAGCATTGAAAATCTCTTTGGGATCTAAGATGAAATTACTTCACTTTCTCACGATCTATATAAATTTTAATGTACGCACACATCCCCTCACACGTGTTGAAACTCTCGACCCCAAAACGACTAACCCAAAGTAACAAACAAGTATGCAAAAAACACAAGTTTTTTTGTTTTTACCGTTCGGTTTTGCATGGGCTATTTCATCCCGATGCTATCCAGGTCCTAGATGCCCCGATACGGATGTCTACGATAGGCGTTGGTGTCACATTAGAGAAGATACGGTGACGAAATTGATTATAGGCATCATCTAGAAGAGGGAAGTAGTTAAGAGTAACAACATGAATAAGAACAAGCTCCGATTGAGGCCGTTTAGAAGGCATTGAAAATCTCTTTGGGATCTAAGATGAAATTACTTCACTTTCTCACGATCTATATAAATTTTAATGTACGCACACATCCCCTCACACGTGTTGAAACTCTCGACCCCCAAAACGACTAACCCAAAGTAACAAACAAGTATGCAAAAAACACAAGTTTTTTTTTTGTTTTTACTGTTCGGTTTTGCATGGGTTATTTCATCCCGATGCTATCCAGGTCCTAGACGCCCCAGATACAGATGTCTATGATAGGGTGTTGGTGTCACATTAGAGAAGATACGGTGACAAAATTGATTATAGGCATCATCTAGAAGAGGGAAGTAGTTAAGAGTAACAACATGAATAAGAACAAGCTCCGATTGAGGCCGTTTAGAAGGCATTGAAAATCTCTTTGGGATCTAAGATGAAATTACTTCACTTTCTCACGATCTATATAAATTTTAATGTACGCACACATCCCCTCACACGTGTTGAAACTCTCGACCCCCAAAACGACTAACCCAAAGTAACAAACAAGTATGCAAAAAACACAAGTTTTTTTTGCTTTTACCGTTCGGTTTTGCATGGGTTATTTCATCCCGATGCTATCCAGGTCCTAGACGCCCAGATACGGATGTTCATTTATAGGGCGTTGGTGTCACATTAGAGAAGATACGGTGACGAAATTGATTATAGGCATCATCTAGAAGAGGGAAGTAGTTAAGAGTAACAACATGAATAAGAACAAGCTCCGATTGAGGCCGTTTAGAAAGCATTGAAAATCTCTTTGGGATCTAAGATGAAATTACTTCACTTTCTCACGATCTATATAAATTTTAATGTACGCACACATCCCCTCACACGTGTTGAAACTCTCGACCCCCAAAACGACTAACCCAAAGTAACAAACAAGTATGCAAAAAACAAGTTTTTTTGTTTTTACTGTTCGGTTTTGCATGGGTTATTTCATCCCGATGCTATCCAGGTCCTAGACGCCCCTGATACGGATGTCTACGATAGGGCGTTGGTGTCACATTAGAGAAGATACGGTGACGAAATTGATTATAGGCATCATCTAGAAGAGGGAAGTAGTTAAGAGTAACAACATGAATAAGAACAAGCTCCGATTGAGGCCATTTAGAAAGCATTGAAAATCTCTTTGGGATCTAAGATGAAATTACTTCACTTCCTCACGATCTATATAAATTTTAATGTACGCACACATCCCCTCACACGTGTTGAAACTCTCGACCCCCAAAACGACTAACCCAAAGTAACAAACAAGTATGCAAAAAACACAAGTTTTTTTTTGTTTTTACTGTTTGGTTTTGCATGGGTTATTTCATCCCGATGCTATCCAGGTCCTAGACGCCCCAGATACGGATGTCTACGATAGGGTGTTGGTGTCACATTAGAGAAGATACGGTGACGAAATTGATTATAGGCATCATCTAGAAGAGGGAAGTAGTTAAGAGTAACAACATGAATAAGAACAAGCTCCGATTGAGGCCGTTTAGAAAGCATTGAAAATCTCTTTGGGATCTAAGATGAAATTACTTCACTTTCTCACGATCTATATAAATTTTAATGTACGCACACATCCCCTCACACGTGTTGAAACTCTCGACCCCCAAAACGACTAACCCAAAGTAACAAACAAGTATGCAAAAAAACACAAGTTTTTTTTTTTGTTTTTACTGTTCGGTTTTGCATGGGTTATTTCATCCCGATGCTATCCAGGTCCTAGACGCCCCAGATACGGATGTCTACGATAGGGCGTTGGTGTCACATTAGAGAAGATACGGTGACGAAATTGATTATAGGCATCATCTAGAAGAGGGAAGTAGTTAAGAGTAACAACATGAATAAGAACAAGCTCCGATTGAGGCCGTTTAGAAAGCATTGAAAATCTCTTTGGGATCTAAGATGAAATTACTTCACTTTCTCACGATCTATATAAATTTTAATGTACGCACACATCCCCTCACACGTGTTGAAACTCTCGACCCCAAAACGACTAACCCAAAGTAACAAACAAGTATGCAAAAAACACAAGTTTTTTTTGTTTTTACTGTTCGGTTTTGCATGGGCTATTTCATCCCGATGCTATCCAGGTCCTAGATGCCCCAGATACGGATGTCTACGATAGGGCGTTGGTGTCACATTAGAGAAGATACGGTGACGAAATTGATTATAGGCATCATCTAGAAGAGGGAAGTAGTTAAGAGTAACAACATGAATAAGAACAAGCTCCGATTGAGGCCGTTTAGAAGGCATTGAAAATCTCTTTGGGATCTAAGATGAAATTACTTCACTTTCTCACGATCTATATAAATTTTAATGTACGCACACATCCCCTCACACGTGTTGAAACTCTCGACCCCAAAACGACTAACCCAAAGTAACAAACAAGTATGCAAAAAACACAAGTTTTTTTTTGTTTTTACTGTTCGGTTTTGCATGGGTTATTTCATCCCGATGCTATCCAGGTCCTAGACGCCCCAGATACAGATGTCTATGATAGGGTGTTGGTGTCACATTAGAGAAGATACGGTGACAAAATTGATTATAGGCATCATCTAGAAGAGGGAAGTAGTTAAGAGTAACAACATGAATAAGAACAAGCTCCGATTGAGGCCGTTTAGAAGGCATTGAAAATCTCTTTGGGATCTAAGATGAAATTACTTCACTTTCTCACGATCTATATAAATTTTAATGTACGCACACATCCCCTCACACGTGTTGAAACTCTCGACCCCCAAAACGACTAACCCAAAGTAACAAACAAGTATGCAAAAAACACAAGTTTTTTTTTTGTTTTTACTGTTCGGTTTTGCATGGGTTATTTCATCCCGATGCTATCCAGGTCCTAGACGCCCTGTGATACGGATGTCTATGATAGGGTGTTGGTGTCACATTAGAGAAGATACGGTGACAAAATTGATTATAGGCATCATCTAGAAGAGGGAAGTAGTTAAGAGTAACAACATGAATAAGAACAAGCTCCGATTGAGGCCGTTTAGAAAGCATTGAAAATCTCTTTGGGATCTAAGATGAAATTACTTCACTTTCTCACGATCTATATAAATTTTAATGTACGCACACACTAACCCAAAGTAACAAACAAGTATGCAAAAAACACAAGTTTTTTTTTGTTTTTACTGTTTGGTTTTGCATGGGTTATTTCATCCCGATGCTATCCAGGTCCTAGACGCCCCAGATACGGATGTCTATGATAGGGTGTTGGTGTCACATTAGAGAAGATACGGTGACAAAATTGATTATAGGCATCATCTAGAAGAGGGAAGTAGTTAAGAGTAACAACATGAATAAGAACAAGCTCCGATTGAGGCCGTTTAGAAAGCATTGAAAATCTCTTTGGGATCTAAGATGAAATTACTTCACTTTCTCATGATCTATATAAATTTTAATGTACGCACACATCCCCTCACACGTGTTGAAACTCTCGACCCCCAAAACGACTAACCCAAAGTAACAAACAAGTATGGAAAAAACACAAGTTTTTTTTTGTTTTTACTGTTTGGTTTTGCATGGGTTATTTCATCCCGATGCTATCCAGGTCCTAGACGCCCCAGATACGGATGTCTACGATAGGGTGTTGGTGTCACATTAGAGAAGATACGGTGACGAAATTGATTATAGGCATCATCTAGAAGAGGGAAGTAGTTAAGAGTAACAACATGAATAAGAACAAGCTCCGATTGAGGCCGTTTAGAAAGCATTGAAAATCTCTTTGGGATCTAAGATGAAATTACTTCACTTTCTCACGATCTATATAAATTTTAGTGTACACACACATCCCCTCACACGTGTTGAAACTCTCGACCCCCAAAACGACTAACCCAAAGTAACAAACAAGTATGCAAAAAACACAAGTTTTTTTGTTTTTACTGTTCGGTTTTGCATGGGCTATTTCATCCCGATGCTATCCAGGTCCTAGACGCCCTGAATACGGATGTTCTCGATAGGGTGTTGGTGTCACATTAGAGAAGATACGGTGACGAAATTGATTATAGGCATCATCTAGAAGAGGGAAGTAGTTAAGAGTAACAACATGAATAGGAACAAGCTCCGATTGAGGCCGTTTAGAAAGCATTGAAAATCTCTTTGGGATCTAAGATGAAATTACTTCACTTTCTCACGATCTATATAAATTTTAATGTACGCACACATCCCCTCACACGTGTTGAAACTCTCGACCCCCAAAACGACTAACCCAAAGTAACAAACAAGTATGCAAAAAACACAAGTTTTTTTTGTTTTTACTGTTCGGTTTTGCATGGGCTATTTCATCCCGATGCTGTCCAGGTCCTAGACGCTACAGAGCACGGGATGTCTACGATAGGGTGTTGGTGTCACATTAGAGAAGATACGGTGACGAAATTGATTATAGGCATCATCTAGAAGAGGGAAGTAGTTAAGAGTAACAACATGAATAAGAACAAGCTCCGATTGAGGCCGTTTAGAAAGCATTGAAAATCTCTTTGGGATCTAAGATGAAATTACTTCACTTTCTCACGATCTATATAAATTTTAATGTACGCACACATCCCCTCACACGTGTTGAAACTCTCGACCCCCAAAACGACTAACCCAAAGTAACAAACAAGTATGCAAAAAACACAAGTTTTTTTGTTTTTACTGTTCGGTTTTGCATGGGCTATTTCATCCCGATGCTATCCAGGTCCTAGACGCCCCAGATATGGATGTCTATGATAGGGTGTTGGTGTCACATTAGAGAAGATACGGTGACGAAATTGATTATAGGCATCATCTAGAAGAGGGAAGTAGTTAAGAGTAACAACATGAATAAGAACAAGCTCCGATTGAGGCCGTTTAGAAAGCATTGAAAATCTCTTTGGGATCTAAGATGAAATTACTTCACTTTCTCATGATCTATATAAATTTTAGTGTACGCACACATCCCCTCACACGTGTTGAAACTCTCGACCCCCAAAACGACTAACCCAAAGTAACAAACAAGTATGCAAAAAACACAAGTTTTTTTTTGTTTTTACTGTTTGGTTTTGCATGGGTTATTTCATCCCGATGCTATCCAGGTCCTAGACACCCCAGATACGGATGTCTACGATAGGGTGTTGGTGTCACATTAGAGAAGATACGGTGACGAAATTGATTATAGGCATCATCTAGAAGAGGGAAGTAGTTAAGAGTAACAACATGAATAAGAACAAGCTCCGATTGAGGCCGTTTAGAAAGCATTAAAAATCTCTTTGGGATCTAAGATGAAATTACTTCACTTTCTCACGATCTATATAAATTTTAATGTACGCACACATCCCCTCACACGTGTTGAAACTCTCGACCCCCAAAACGACTAACCCAAAGTAACAAACAAGTATGCAAAAAACACAAGTTTTTTTTTGTTTTTACTGTTCGGTTTTGCATGGGTTATTTCATCCCGATGCTATCCAGGTCCTAGACGCCCAAGATACGGATGTCTATGATAGGGTGTTGGTGTCACATTAGAGAAGATACGGTGACGAAATTGATTATAGGCATCATCTAGAAGAGGGAAGTAGTTAAGAGTAACAACATGAATAAGAACAAGCTCCGATTGAGGCCGTTTAGAAAGCATTGAAAATCTCTTTGGGATCTAAGATGAAATTACTTCACTTTCACACGATCTATATAAATTTTAATGTACGCACACATCCCCTCACACGTGTTGAAACTCTCGACCCCCAAAACGACTAACCCAAAGTAACAAACAAGTATGCAAAAAACACAAGTTTTTTTTTGTTTTTACTGTTCGGTTTTGCATGGGTTATTTCATCCCGATGCTATCCAGGTCCTAGACGCCCCAGATACGGATGTCTATGATAGGGTGTTGGTGTCACATTAGAGAAGATACGGTGACGAAATTGATTATAGGCATCATCTAGAAGAGGGAAGTAGTTAAGAGTAACAACATGAATAAGAACAAGCTCCGATTGAGGCCGTTTAGAAAGCATTGAAAATCTCTTTGGGATCTAAGATGAAATTACTTCACTTTCTCATGATCTATATAAATTTTAGTGTACGCACACATCCCCTCACACGTGTTGAAACTCTCGACCCCCAAAACGACTAACCCAAAGTAACAAACAAGTATGCAAAAAACACAAGTTTTTTTTTGGTTTTACTGTTCGGTTTTGCATGGGTTATTTCATCCCGATGCTATCCAGGTCCTAGACGCCCCAGATACGGATGTCTACGATAGGGTGTTGGTGTCACATTAGAGAAGATACGGTGACGAAATTGATTATAGGCATCATCTAGAAGAGGGAAGTAGTTAAGAGTAACAACATGAATAAGAACAAGCTCCGATTGAGGCCGTTTAGAAAGCATTGAAAATCTCTTTGGGATCTAAGATGAAATTACTTCACTTTCTCATGATCTATATAAATTTTAGTGTACGCACACATCCCCTCACACGTGTTGAAACTCTCGACAACCAAAACGACTAACCCAAAGTAACAAACAACAATGCAAAGAACACAAGTATTTTTTTGTTTTTACTGCTCGGTTTTGCATGGGTTATTTCATCCCGATGCTATCCAGGTCCAACACGCCCAATATACGGATGTCTACGATAGGGTGTTGGTGTCACATTAGAGAAGATACGGTGACGAAATTGATTATAGGCATCATCTAGAAGAGGGAAGTAGTTAAGAGTAACAACATGAATAAGAACAAGCTCCGATTGAGGCCGTTTAGAAAGCATTGAAAATCTCTTTGGGATCTAAGATGAAATTACTTCACTTTCTCATGATCTATATAAATTTTAGTGTACGCACACATCCCCTCACACGTGTTGAAACTCTCGACCCCCAAAACGACTAACCCAAAGTAACAAACAAGTATGCAAAAAACACAAGTTTTTTTTTGTTTTTACTGTTCGGTTTTGCATGGGTTATTTCATCCCGATGCTATCCAGGTCCTAGACGCCCCAGATACGGATGTCTATGATAGGGTGTTGGTGTCACATTAGAGAAGATACGGTGACGAAATTGATTATAGGCATCATCTAGAAGAGGGAAGTAGTTAAGAGTAACAATATGAATAAGAACAAGCTCCGATTGAGGCCGTTTAGAAAGCATTAAAAATCTCTTTGGGATCTAAGATGAAATTACTTCACTTTCTCACGATCTATATAAATTTTAATGTACGCACACATCCCCTCACACGTGTTGAAACTCTCGACCCCCAAAACGACTAAACCCAAAGTAACAAACAAGTATGCAAAAAACACAAGTTTTTTTTTGTTTTTACTGTTCGGTTTTGCATGGGCTATTTCATCCCGATGCTATCCAGGTCCTAGACGCCCCAGATACGGATGTCTACGATAGTGTGTTGGTGTCACATTAGAGAAGATATGGTGACGAAATTGATTATAGGCATCATCTAGAAGAGGGAAGTAGTTAAGAGTAACAACATGAATAAGAACAAGCTCCGATTGAGGCCGTTTAGAAAGCATTAAAAATCTCTTTGGGATCTAAGATGAAATTACTTCACTTTCTCACGATCTATATAAATTTTAATGTACGCACACATCCCCTCACACGTGTTGAAACTCTCGACCCCCAAAACGACTAACCCAAAGTAACAAACAAGTATGCAAAAAACACAAGTTTTTTTTTGTTTTTACTGTTCGGTTTTGCATGGGTTATTTCATCCCGATGCTATCCAGGTCCTAGACGCCCAGATACGGATGTCTATGATAGGGTGTTGGTGTCACATTAGAGAAGATACGGTGACGAAATTGATTATAGGCATCATCTAGAAGAGGGAAGTAGTTAAGAGTAACAACACGAATAAGAACAAGCTCCGATTGAGGCCGTTTAGAAAGCATTGAAAATCTCTTTGGGATCTAAGATGAAATTACTTCACTTTCTCATGATCTATATAAATTTTAGTGTACGCACACATCCCCTCACACGTGTTGAAACTCTCGACCACCAAAACGACTAACCCAAAGTAACAAACAAGTATGCAAAAAACACAAGTTTTTTTTTGTTTTTACTGTTCGGTTTTGCATGGGTTATTTCATCCCGATGCTATCCAGGTCCTAGACGCCCCAGATACGGATGTCTATGATAGGGTGTTGGTGTCACATTAGAGAAGATACGGTGACGAAATTGATTATAGGCATCATCTAGAAGAGGGAAGTAGTTAAGAGTAACAACATGAATAAGAACAAGCTCCGATTGAGGCCGTTTAGAAAGCATTGAAAATCTCTTTGGGATCTAAGATGAAATTACTTCACTTTCTCATGATCTATATAAATTTTAGTGTACGCACACATCCCCTCACACGTGTTGAAACTCTCTGTGACGCCCCGAAACCGGTACCATGAGGATTCCAGCGATCCCGCCGAAATCCGCACGATATCGATTCAGAGACGCCCTCCGACACGACGTGCGCGAAGAATCACACACGTGATGCCAGAGGAATTAACACGAGCGGTAACATTACAACAGGATTACAATAGAACCCACCAGATACATATATTACAACAACGACTCCAACGAGTCAAGATACAAATATACAATACAAAGATCCAAATCATACAGAAGATCAAATACGTCCGAGTACGGACAAGATACAAATTGGACTAAGAGTCCTGAAGATAACCAGCGGCGTCCATAACCCCCGCCTGTGCCAAGCCGGAAGGGTAACCTTGCTAACGTCGTCATCTCGTACCTGTCGAAGTCGGGCCATCGGTTGCCGACAAAAGGGGGAGGAGACAAAAAGAAAGGAAGGCGAGGGTAAGTACCATTGGCACGTACTTGCGAGACAAGACCAGCTATGCTCGCTGGTGGGCGGTATAAACTTCACCCGGCTATATGTGGGGTTTAGCGGCAGCAAAGCTACTATCCAATAGAGACACGCTACAACATCCGTCTACTCAGAGAAGATAAGAGAGCGCACAAGGTAACAGATAAATACTACACAAACATAACCCAGCCGATTACACATATCCCCTTCAACAAAGCGAAGAGGCAATGTAAAAGGCACTCAACGGTGGACAAATTTTATTAGGTATCGGTTGTGGTAATGCTATATTACTACACAAGTTATTATCAGATTATTAACAACAAGTATAAGGTGTAAGTTGTTCTATGATCAAGCCATACAATTCCAAGTCGTCCATAACCGCGGACACGGCTTATCGATAAGATGTACACCCGCAGGTTGCCCAAATGTAACCATACGCATGCTCGAACCCACTTACTACAGGTGGAGTCTCACATCAAGACCGTTCCCAATGCAAGAGAAAGTTTAATGGGAGCCACCCAACTAAGCTACCCGTGATTTAAGTTCGGCCGTACTCCGATACGGACCCAGAGGTTTGTGCCAACGGCTAAGCTAAGTGTGAACAACCTGCTTTCGCTAATCGTTCCACGATATGAGTACAGTACATAATATAAACACCCGAAGGCAACAGGAAGTAAATCGTGCATCGTGCATATGAGCAAATAAAACCAAGGTTGTGGCTCCCAATAAACAGACTCGAGGAAAGGTAGTGGGTGATGGGGGTCCCACTCCCCCACGTACGGGTAGAGCGCTCAATCTCGGAACAGATAACAAGAACTCGGGTCCTAGGGGACATTAGCGAGTCAAAGTTCCGATGCTTTCGCAAAGGGGCTCACAGATGCCTCTGCTTACAATTTTAGTTGTTAACAATAAAGTAAAGTGTCATTATCTCCAACAAAAGATATAGCATGTGATAACCTCCCAACAAGATATCCCGAACATTTCGAGATATCAACAAAACCCTAAACTCGCCTACGACTCGCAAAGCTGGCAAACAACAAACAATAGGTAGGGCGAGGAGGTGTATCTCGGACATATAGGTAACAGGTGGATAGGACACGTGACACAACAGAATCGCAACATAGGGATAGCAATAGATCAAAAGAGCATGTAAATGTAAAATAGGTGAAGGGGTGGGCTCGCCTGTGAAAAGCTGCAGAAGAACTTGTCGGAGAACTCGTCGTATCTCACAACACCACTTCGCGATCCTATCCGGGAAGAAGCAAATGCTGGAACAAACAACGTATGCAAGTCTTACTACTACGGATAAAGAAGATCCAAAGATGCTCAAGAAGATATGCATGACATGGCAAGGATGATGCGGTGCAACTTATCCATATTAATCGGAGTCGGAACCCCGGACAATCAATTAGGTTGGAGTTGCATTTACTACCGCCAAATTAAGTGTTGATTAGCATGGTACAACATGGCAGGGGTGAGCTACATCAATATTAAACGGAGCGAGGAACCATATCATGTAATTCCAAAATACTCCGCGTTTAGTTATTATGTGTGATGCAAACTACAACGTCAAGACATGATGCTAGATGCAAACAAAAATATGGATGACATAATCATAATCAAACTCTACACATTTTTCAGATAAACTTCTATATATAAAATATTTTTATTTCAAGTTAGATTTTGACAAATATGAAATACACAGATTTGCGAAATAAAATAACAGAAGACAGAGAGAGGGAACGGGGTGGATGTGGCCAGATTGGGGAATAGGAACGGATTTAACTTGCACTACGGAGGATTAGAACCAGGGTCTACTGGGCTGAAAAAAAATAGAGGATCGCAGACATGTAAAACACAGAGGTTTTAACTGGAGCCAAAACGGATAGCAAAGGCTTGGCTGGTGCCTTGTTGATATATACACTGTCACGTGTAGAGCTGGATTAGATCAAGAACATATAGTAGAAAAAGGGGAGGAATTATATGGTGGATGTAGGGATCGATCTGGTGAAGGACTAGGAAGCAAACTACTGGGGTACAACTCTACTTATGGCAAAGGAGGTGATCGTGCTGCTTTGAACCGGATCTGAAGGAGACATGCATAACTGACGAAACTGAAGATTGTCAATTGTCTGCGCGTGCGTCTGTGAAGAAACGAAGATGGCGACTGGAATTAGCAAAGCAGAGTAGTGCGTGATGAGGAGTGCGTGGGCAGCGAGCAAGCAGCAACAGCAAACGTGCCCGTGGTGTGCAGTGTGTGGTGTGTGCGTGTGTTGACCTGCAGGCAAACAGAGATAGGAGTAGATAACTGAATATAGACACTGAAGCTAAAACTTGCAGCAATACGCACAGGTCTGGACAACGAACATGGTGACCATGCGCTCACCTCTCGACAGGGAAAACTACTGCGACGGAACGAACATGGAGAGGGTGGAGGCAAGACAGTTCTCACCTAGGACAAAGATGGCGAGACGCCGAGCTCGGGGAGACGGAGACGAGGAAGAGGAAGCAGAGGCGCGCGGCTCCAGGAAAAAGACGAGGTCGAAGAAGACGTCCTAGAGCTGCTCCTGCTCCAGGGACTCAGCAAGGGAAGAACGGAGACCGCACGGGCTCCATCCCCGTGCTCAGTACGGCGAACGGCGGCGAGGAACAGTGGCGGCAAGGCGGCGACCTTTCTCCGGCGAACTCGGTGACTGAAAATTCCAAATTCTCCCTGGGTGTTCTCCTCTGAATCCTTTTGTGGAGAAGGGCATAGAAGATGGGGCGACAGCGGCGGCAAGAGGAAGTAGGCAGCTAGGGTTGGGGGATTGATTGGAGGGGAAAAGTGGAGGATATGGCCAGGCTCTCCTGCGTGCTTGCTCACGTGGTGAAGAAAAGCAGAGGAGCTAGTGCTCCTGGCTCGGTCAACAGGTTAGAAGGTTGGGCTGCTAGTCTTTTCCTTTTTTTTGGCTTTGTTAGAAATGGAACAAGTTCAGTTCTGTTTTGAATTAGAAGAGAGAGAGTTTTAAAAATTATTTTTAAACCCTGCAACTTTTAACACAAACCAAAACCAAGATATATTGTGTGTGCAAATTATTTGTTTATATTAAAATAATTGCAAAATAAGAGGAGATAGCAAGATTTTGAAAATCCAAAATGCAATTTCATAAACTTAAGATGACATGAATGCATGAATGCAATGATGATGATGACGACGGAACGACACGGGAAAAACAAGCAGCGGAGAAAAACTAATGTTACGGTTTTTCCGGGTCGTTACAATCGACACCACTAACAAGGGATCACGCCCCGAGATCCCACGCCAAGGTACGGGGGAGGTGAACTATCGAATCTTCGGGCGACGTGGCAATCTCCTCGACACCACTAACAAGGGTTGTTGCTCACGTCGATGATGACGACTCCGGAGAAAGAGAGGAAGGAGTAACCGTCACATGGATCCACCAATTTCAATGTGGCAAAAGCAATGATAAGAGTAGTCGGTATGGTAGCTACTCCATCCCGCACCCAAAGCATTACTCGGTACACAAATAGGAGAATCACCGGAATTCAGATTGGCGATCTTGATAAGCATTGTCAGCTAAGATTCGACGGGGCCAAAGCACAAAGAATTGAAGAAGATCACAGAAACAAAGAGGATGTCAACGGAGAAGACAAAGGTTAGCCATCGATGATGTTCTTCTCTCGAAAATCTTCGGAGATCGGTCCTATTAGGTTAAGGCATAGATCGTCCAACCCACGTAGAAACCTAAGACTCGGAGAAACTCAGATAAGAGAGAAGACTCAAAACTCGCATAGGTAAGATGAGAAAGAATAGAGGTAAGGAGAAAATCAGAGCTAATGAGATCTATCCAACGAATTTTCGAAAATAGGTTTTGACACTCTACACAACAACGTCCGTTGGCAAGGTTATCCTACAGGCTGGACTAGTGGGGTACCGTCAACCTGGCTCTGATACCAACTTGTGACGCCCCGAAACCGGTACCATGAGGATTCCAGCGATCCCGCCGAAATCCGCACGATATCGATTCAGAGACGCCCTCCGACACGACGTGCGCGAAGAATCACACACGTGATGCCAGAGGAATTAACACGAGCGGTAACATTACAACAGGATTACAATAGAACCCACCAGATACATATATTACAACAACGACTCCAACGAGTCAAGATACAAATATACAATACAAAGATCCAAATCATACAGAAGATCAAATACGTCCGAGTACGGACAAGATACAAATTGGACTAAGAGTCCTGAAGATAACCAGCGGCGTCCATAACCTCGCCTGTGCCAAGCCGGAAGGGTAACCTTGCTAACGTCGTCATCTCAGACTGTCGAAGTCGGGCCACTCTGCTGTCGACAAAAGGGGGAGGAGACAAAAAGAAAGGAAGGCGAGGGTAAGTACCATTGGCACGTACTTGCAGACAAGACCAGCTATGCTCGCCGGTGGGCGGTATAAACTTCACCCGGCTATATGGGTTTAGCGGCAAAGAAAGCTACTATCCAATAGAGACACGCTACAACATCCGTCTACTCGAGAGAAGATAAGAGAGCGCACAAGGTAACAAGATAAATACTACACAAACATAACCCAAATTGACATACATATCCCCTTCAACAAAGCGAAGAGGCAATGTAAAAGGCACTCAACGGTGGACAAATTTTATTAGGTATCGGTTGTGGTAATGCTATATTACTACACAAGTTATTATCAGATTATTAACAACAAGTATAAGGTGTAAGTTGTTCTATGATCAAGCCATACAATTCCAAGTCGTCCATAACCGCGGACACGGCTTATCGATAAGATGTACACCCTGCAGGGGTTGCCCAAATGTAACCATACGCATGCTCGAACCCACTTACTACAGGTGGAGTCTCACATCAAGACCGTTCCCAATGCAAGAGAAAGTTTAATGGGAGCCACCCAACTAAGCTACCCGTGACGAAGTTCGGCCGTACTCCGATACGGACCCAGAGGTTTGTGCCAACGGCTAAGCTAAGTGTGAACAACCTGCTTTCGCTAATCGTTCCAATGATATGAGTACAAGATATAATATAAACACCCGAAGGCAACAGGAAGTAAATCGTGCATCGTGCATATGAGCAAATAAAACCAAGGTTGTGGCTCCCAATAAACAGACTCGAGGAAAGGTAGTGGGTGATGGGGGTCCCACTCCCCCACGTACGGGTAGAGCGCTCAATCTCGGAACAGATAACAAGAACTCGGGTCCTAGGGGACATTAGCGAGTCAAAGTTCCGATGCTTTCGCAAAGGGGCTCACAGATGCCTCTGCTTACAATTTTAGTTGTTAACAATAAAGTAAAGTGTCATTATCTCCAACAAAAGATATAGCATGTGATAACCTCCCAACAAGATATCCCGAACATTTCGAGATATCAACAAAACCCTAAACTCGCCTACGACTCGCAAAGCTGGCAAACAACAAACAATAGGTAGGGCGAGGAGGTGTATCTCGGACATATAGGTAACAGGTGGATAGGACACGTGACACAACAGAATCGCAACATAGGGATAGCAATAGATCAAAAGAGCATGTAAATGTAAAATAGGTGAAGGGGTGGGCTCGCCTGTGAAAAGCTGCAGAAGAACTTGTCGGAGAACTCGTCGTATCTCACAACACCACTTCGCGATCCTATCCGGGAAGAAGCAAATGCTGGAACAAACAACGTATGCAAGTCTTACTACTACGGATAAAGAACCAGCATGCTCAAGAAGATATGCATGACATGGCAAGGATGATGCGGTGCAACTTATCCATATTAATCGGAGTCGGAACCCCGGACAATCAATTAGGTTGGAGTTGCATTTACTACCGCCAAATTAAGTGTTGATTAGCATGGTACAACATGGCAGGGGTGAGCTACATCAATATTAAACGGAGCGAGGAACCATATCATGTAATTCCAAAATACTCCGCGTTTAGTTATTATGTGTGATGCAAACTACAACGTCAAGACATGATGCTAGATGCAAACAAAAATATGGATGACATAATCATAATCAAACTCTACACATTTTTCAGATAAACTTCTATATATAAAATATTTTTATTTCAAGTTAGATTTTGACAAATATGAAATACACAGATTTGCGAAATAAAATAACAGAAGACAGAGAGAGGGAACGGGGTGGATGTGGCCAGATTGGGGAATAGGAACGGATTTAACTTGCACTACGGAGGATTAGAACCAGGGTCTACTGGGCTGAAAAAAAATAGAGGATCGCAGACATGTAAAACACAGAGGTTTTAACTGGAGCCAAAACGGATAGCAAAGGCTTGGCTGGTGCCTTGTTGATATATACACTGTCACGTGTAGAGCTGGATTAGATCAAGAACATATAGTAGAAAAAGGGGAGGAATTATATGGTGGATGTAGGGATCGATCTGGTGAAGGACTAGGAAGCAAACTACTGGGGTACAACTCTACTTATGGCAAAGGAGGTGATCGTGCTGCTTTGAACCGGATCTGAAGGAGACATGCATAACTGACGAAACTGAAGATTGTCAATTGTCTGCGCGTGCGTCTGTGAAGAAACGAAGATGGCGACTGGAATTAGCAAAGCAGAGTAGTGCGTGATGAGGAGTGCGTGGGCAGCGAGCAAGCAGCAACAGCAAACGTGCCCGTGGTGTGCAGTGTGTGGTGTGTGCGTGTGTTGACCTGCAGGCAAACAGAGATAGGAGTAGATAACTGAATATAGACACTGAAGCTAAAACTTGCAGCAATACGCACAGGTCTGGACAACGAACATGGTGACCATGCGCTCACCTCTCGACAGGGAAAACTACTGCGACGGAACGAACATGGAGAGGGTGGAGGCAAGACAGTTCTCACCTAGGACAAAGATGGCGAGACGCTCGAGCTCGGGGGAGACGGAGACGAGGAAGAGGAAGCAGAGGCGCGCGGCTCCAGGAAAAAGACGAGGTCGAAGAAGACGTCCTAGAGCTGCTCCTGCTCCAGGGACTCAGCAAGGGAAGAACGGAGACCGCAGGGGCTCCATCCCCGTGCTCAGTACGGCGAACGGCGGCGAGGAACAGTGGCGGCAAGGCGGCGACCTTTCTCCGGCGAACTCGGTGACTGAAAATTCCAAATTCTCCCTGGGTGTTCTCCTCTGAATCCTTTTGTGGAGAAGGGCATAGAAGATGGGGCGACGGCGGCGGCAAGAGGAAGTAGGCAGCTAGGGTTGGGGGATTGATTGGAGGGGAAAAGTGGAGGATATGGCCAGGCTCTCCTGCGTGCTTGCTCACGTGGTGAAGAAAAGCAGAGGAGCTAGTGCTCCTGGCTCGGTCAACAGGTTAGAAGGTTGGGCTGCTAGTCTTTTCCTTTTTTTTGGCTTTGTTAGAAATGGAACAAGTTCAGTTCTGTTTTGAATTAGAAGAGAGAGAGTTTTAAAAATTATTTTTAAACCCTGCAACTTTTAACACAAACCAAAACCAAGATATATTGTGTGTGCAAATTATTTGTTTATATTAAAATAATTGCAAAATAAGAGGAGATAGCAAGATTTTGAAAATCCAAAATGCAATTTCATAAACTTAAGATGACATGAATGCATGAATGCAATGATGATGATGACGACGGAACGACACGGGAAAAACAAGCAGCGGAGAAAAACTAATGTTACGGTTTTTCCGGGTCGTTACACTCTCGACCCCCAAAACGACTAACCCAAAGTAACAAACAAGTATGCAAAAAACACAAGTTTTTTTTTGTTTTTACTGTTCGGTTTTTCATGGGTTATTTCATCCCGATGCTATCCAGGTCCTAGACGCCCCAGATACGGATGTCTATGATAGGGTGTTGGTGTCACATTAGAGAAGATACGGTGACGAAATTGATTATAGGCATCATCTAGAAGAGGGAAGTAGTTAAGAGTAACAATATGAATAAGAACAAGCTCCGATTGAGGCCGTTTAGAAAGCATTAAAAATCTCTTTGGGATCTAAGATGAAATTACTTCACTTTCTCACGATCTATATAAATTTTAATGTACGCACACATCCCCTCACACGTGTTGAAACTCTCGACCCCCAAAATGACTAACCCAAAGTAACAAACAAGTATGCAAAAAACACAAGTTTTTTTTTGTTTTTACTGTTCGGTTTTGCATGGGCTATTTCATCCCGATGCTATCCAGGTCCTAGACACCCCAGATACGGATGTCTACGATAGGGTGTTGGTGTCACATTAGAGAAGATACGGTGACGAAATTGATTATAGGCATCATCTAGAAGAGGGAAGTAGTTAAGAGTAACAACATGAATAAGAACAAGCTCCGATTGAGGCCGTTTAGAAAGCATTAAAAATCTCTTTGGGATCTAAGATGAAATTACTTCACTTTCTCACGATCTATATAAATTTTAATGTACGCACACATCCCCTCACACGTGTTGAAACTCTCGACCCCCCAAAACGACTAACCCAAAGTAACAAACAAGTATGCAAAAAACACAAGTTTTTTTTTGTTTTTACTGTTCGGTTTTGCATGGGTTATTTCATCCCGATGCTATCCAGGTCCTAGACGCCCCAGATACGGATGTCTATGATAGGGTGTTGGTGTCACATTAGAGAAGATACGGTGACGAAATTGATTATAGGCATCATCTAGAAGAGGGAAGTAGTTAAGAGTAACAACATGAATAAGAACAAGCTCCGATTGAGGCCGTTTAGAAAGCATTGAAAATCTCTTTGGGATCTAAGATGAAATTACTTCATGATCTATATAAATTTTAGTGTACGCACACATCCCCTCACACGTGTTGAAACTCTCGACCCCCAAAACGACTAACCCAAAGTAACAAACAAGTATGCAAAAACACAAGTTTTTTTTTGTTTTTACTGTTCGGTTTTGCATGGGCTATTTCATCCCGATGCTATCCAGGTCCTAGACGCCCCTGATACGGATGTCTATGATAGGGTGTTGGTGTCACATTAGAGAAGATACGGTGACGAAATTGATTATAGGCATCATCTAGAAGAGGGAAGTAGTTAAGAGTAACAACATGAATAAGAACAAGCTCCGATTGAGGCCGTTTAGAAAGCATTGAAAATCTCTTTGGGATCTAAGATGAAATTACTTCACTTTCTCACGATCTATATAAATTTTAGTGTACGCACACATCCCCTCACACGTGTTGAAACTCTCGACCCCCAAAACGACTAACCCAAAGTAACAAACAAGTATGCAAAAAACACAAGTTTTTTTTGTTTTTACTTGTTTGGTTTTGCTTGGGATTTTTCATCCCTATGCTATCCTGGTCCATGACGCCCTGATACGGATGTCTACGATAGGGTGTTGGTGTCACATTAGAGAAGATACGGTGACGAAATTGATTATAGGCATCATCTAGAAGAGGGAAGTAGTTAAGAGTAACAACATGAATAAGAACAAGCTCCGATTGAGGCCGTTTAGAAAGCATTAAAAATCTCTTTGGGATCTAAGATGAAATTACTTCACTTTCTCACGATCTATATAAATTTTAATGTACGCACACATCCCCTCACACGTGTTGAAACTCTCGACCCCCAAAACGACTAACCCAAAGTAACAAACAAGTATGCAAAAAACACAAGTTTTTTTTGTTTTTACTTTTCGGTTTTGCATGGGTTATTTCATCCCGATGCTATCCAGGTCCTAGACGCCCTGATACGGATGTCTATGATAGGGTGTTGGTGTCACATTAGAGAAGATACGGTGACGAAATTGATTATAGGCATCATCTAGAAGAGGGAAGTAGTTAAGAGTAACAACATGAATAAGAACAAGCTCCGATTGAGGCCGTTTAGAAAGCATTGAAAATCTCTTTGGGATCTAAGATGAAATTACTTCACTTTCTCATGATCTATATAAATTTTAATGTACGCACACATCCCCTCACACGTGTTGAAACTCTCGACCCCCAAAACGACTAACCCAAAGTAACAAACAAGTATGCAAAAAACACAAGTTTTTTTTTGTTTTTCATGTTCGGTTTTGCTGGGGTTATTTCATCCCGATGCTATACAGGTCCTAGACGCCCAGATACGGATGTCTATGATAGGGTGTTGGTGTCACATTAGAGAAGATACGGTGACGAAATTGATTATAGGCATCATCTAGAAGAGGGAAGTAGTTAAGAGTAACAACATGAATAAGAACAAGCTCCGATTGAGGCCGTTTAGAAAGCATTGAAAATCTCTTTGGGATCTAAGATGAAATTACTTCACTTTCTCACGATCTATATAAATTTTAATGTACGCACACATCCCCTCACACGTGTTGAAACTCTCGACCCCCAAAACGACTAACCCAAAGTAACAAACAAGTATGCAAAAAACACAAGTTTTTTTTGTTTTTACTGTTCGGTTTTGCATGGGCTATTTCATCCCGATGCTATCCAGGTCCTAGACGCCCCAGATACGGATGTCTACGATAGGGTGTTGGTGTAACATTAGAGAAGATACGGTGACGAAATTGATTATAGGCATCATCTAGAAGAGGGAAGTAGTTAAGAGTAACAACATGAATAAGAACAAGCTCCGATTGAGGCCGTTTAGAAAGCATTGAAAATATCTTTGGGATCTAAGATGAAATTACTTCACTTTCTCACGATCTATATAAATTTTAATGTACGCACACATCCCCTCACACGTGTTGAAACTCTCGACCCCCAAAACGACTAACCCAAAGTAACAAACAAGTATGCAAAAAACAAGTTTTTTTTGTTTTTACTGTTCGGTTTTGCATGGGCTATTTCATCCCGATGCTATCCAGGTCCTTGACGCCCCAGATACGGATGTCTACGATAGGGTGTTGGTGTCACATTAGAGAAGATACGGTGACGAAATTGATTATAGGCATCATCTAGAAGAGGGAAGTAGTTAAGAGTAACAACATGAATAAGAACAAGCTCCGATTGAGGCCGTTTAGAAAGCATTGAAAATCTCTTTGGGATCTAAGATGAAATTACTTCACTTTCTCACGATCTATATAAATTTTAATGTACGCACACATCCCCTCACACGTGTTGAAACTCTCGACCCCCAAAACGACTAACCCAAAGTAACAAACAAGTATGCAAAAAACACAAGTTTTTTTTTGTTTTACTGTTCGGTTTTGCATGGGTTATTTCATCCCGATGCTATCCAGGTCCTAGACGCCCCAGATACGGATGTCTACGATAGGGTGTTGGTGTCACATTAGAGAAGATACGGTGACGAAATTGATTATAGGCATCATCTAGAAGAGGGAAGTAGTTAAGAGTAACAACATGAATAAGAACAAGCTCCGATTGAGGCCGTTTAGAAAGCATTGAAAATATCTTTGGGATCTAAGATGAAATTACTTCACTTTCTCACGATCTATATAAATTTTAATGTACGCACACATCCCCTCACACGTGTTGAAACTCTCGACCCCCAAAACGACTAACCCAAAGTAACAAACAAGTATGCAAAAAACACAAGTTTTTTTTTGTTTTTACTGTTTGGTTTTGCATGGGTTATTTCATCCCGATGCTATCCAGGTCCTAGACGCCCCAGATACGGATGTCTACGATAGGGTGTTGGTGTCACATTAGAGAAGATACGGTGACGAAATTGATTATAGGCATCATCTAGAAGAGGGAAGTAGTTAAGAGTAACAACATGAATAAGAACAAGCTTCGATTGAGGCCGTTTAGAAAGCATTGAAAATCTCTTTGGGATCTAAGATGAAATTACTTCACTTTCTCATGATCTATATAAATTTTAGTGTACGCACACATCCCCTCACACGTGTTGAAACTCTCGACCCCCAAAACGACTAACCCAAAGTAACAAACAAGTATGCAAAAAACACAAGTTTTTTTTTTGTTTTTTCTGTTCGGTTTTGCATGGGTTATTTCATCCCGATGCTATCCAGGTCCTAGACGCCCCAGATACGGATGTCTATGATAGGGTGTTGGTGTCACATTAGAGAAGATACGGTGACGAAATTGATTATAGGCATCATCTAGAAGAGGGAAGTAGTTAAGAGTAACAACATGAATAAGAACAAGCTCCGATTGAGGCCGTTTAGAAAGCATTGAAAATCTCTTTGGGATCTAAGATGAAATTACTTCACTTTCTCACGATCTATATAAATTTTAGTGTACGCACACATCCCCTCACACGTGTTGAAACTCTCGACCCCCAAAACGACTAACCCAAAGTAACAAACAAGTATGCAAAAAACACAAGTTTTTTTTTTGTTTTTCGTTTGGTTTTGCATGGGTTATTTCATCCCGATGCTATCCAGGTCCTAGACGCCCCAGATACGGATGTCTACGATAGGGTGTTGGTGTCACATTAGAGAAGATACGGTGACGAAATTGATTATAGGCATCATCTAGAAGAGGGAAGTAGTTAAGAGTAACAACATGAATAAGAACAAGCTCCGATTGAGGCCGTTTAGAAAGCATTAAAAATCTCTTTGGGATCTAAGATGAAATTACTTCACTTTCTCACGATCTATATAAATTTTAATGTACGCACACATCCCCTCACACGTGTTGAAACTCTCGACCCCCAAAACGACTAACCCAAAGTAACAAACAAGTATGCAAAAAACACAAGTTTTTTTTGTTTTTACTTGAGAGTGTTCGGTTTTGCATGGGTTATTTCATCCCGATGCTATCCAGGTCCTAGACGCCCCTGATACGGATGTCTATGATAGGGTGTTGGTGTCACATTAGAGAAGATACGGTGACGAAATTGATTATAGGCATCATCTAGAAGAGGGAAGTAGTTAAGAGTAACAACATGAATAAGAACAAGCTCCGATTGAGGCCGTTTAGAAAGCATTGAAAATCTCTTTGGGATCTAAGATGAAATTACTTCACTTTCTCACGATCTATATAAATTTTAATGTACGCACACATCCCCTCACACGTGTTGAAACTCTCGACCCCCAAAACGACTAACCCAAAGTAACAAACAAGTATGCAAAAAACACAAGTTTTTTTTTGTTTTTTCTTTTCGGTTTTGCATGGGTTATTTCATCCCGATGCTATCCAGGTCCTAGACGCCTGGATACGGATGTCTATGATAGGGTGTTGGTGTCACATTAGAGAAGATACGGTGACGAAATTGATTATAGGCATCATCTAGAAGAGGGAAGTAGTTAAGAGTAACAACATGAATAAGAACAAGCTCCGATTGAGGCCGTTTAGAAAGCATTGAAAATCTCTTTGGGATCTAAGATGAAATTACTTCACTTTCTCACGATCTATATAAATTTTAATGTACGCACACATCCCCTCACACGTGTTGAAACTCTCGACCCCCAAAACGACTAACCCAAAGTAACAAACAAGTATGCAAAAAACACAAGTTTTTTTGTTTTTCTTGTTCGGTTTTGCATGGGCTATTTCATCCCGATGCTATCCAGGTCCTAGACGCCCCAGATACGGATGTCTACGATAGGGTGTTGGTGTAACATTAGAGAAGATACGGTGACGAAATTGATTATAGGCATCATCTAGAAGAGGGAAGTAGTTAAGAGTAACAACATGAATAAGAACAAGCTCCGATTGAGGCCGTTTAGAAAGCATTGAAAATATCTTTGGGATCTAAGATGAAATTACTTCACTTTCTCACGATCTATATAAATTTTAATGTACGCACACATCCCCTCACACGTGTTGAAACTCTCGACCCCAAAACGACTAACCCAAAGTAACAAACAAGTATGCAAAAAACAAGTTTTTTTGTTTTTCTTGCTCGGTTTTGCATGGGCTATTTCATCCCGATGCTATCCAGGTCCTAGACGCCCAGGATACGGATGTCTACGATAGGGTGTTGGTGTCACATTAGAGAAGATACGGTGACGAAATTGATTATAGGCATCATCTAGAAGAGGGAAGTAGTTAAGAGTAACAACATGAATAAGAACAAGCTCCGATTGAGGCCGTTTAGAAAGCATTGAAAATCTCTTTGGGATCTAAGATGAAATTACTTCACTTTCTCACGATCTATATAAATTTTAATGTACGCACACATCCCCTCACACGTGTTGAAACTCTCGACCCCAAAACGACTAACCCAAAGTAACAAACAAGTATGCAAAAAACACAAGTTTTTTTTTTTTTTTACTTGTTCGGTTTTGCATGGGTTATTTCATCCCGATGCTATCCAGGTCCTAGACGCCCCTGATACGGATGTCTACGATAGGGTGTTGGTGTCACATTAGAGAAGATACGGTGACGAAATTGATTATAGGCATCATCTAGAAGAGGGAAGTAGTTAAGAGTAACAACATGAATAAGAACAAGCTCCGATTGAGGCCGTTTAGAAAGCATTGAAAATCTCTTTGGGATCTAAGATGAAATTACTTCACTTTCTCACGATCTATATAAATTTTAATGTACGCACACATCCCCTCACACGTGTTGAAACTCTCGACCCCAAAACGACTAACCCAAAGTAACAAACAAGTATGCAAAAAACACAAGTTTTTTTTTTGTTTTTACTGTTCGGTTTTGCATGGGTTATTTCATCCCGATGCTATCCAGGTCCTAGACGCCGCAGATACGGATGTCTACGATAGGGCGTTGGTGTCACATTAGAGAAGATACGGTGACGAAATTGATTATAGGCATCATCTAGAAGAGGGAAGTAGTTAAGAGTAACAACATGAATAAGAACAAGCTCCGATTGAGGCTGTTTAGAAAGCATTGAAAATCTCTTTGGGATCTAAGATGAAATTACTTCACTTTCTCACGATCTATATAAATTTTAATGTACGCACACATCCCCTCACACGTGTTGAAACTCTCGACCCCAAAACGACTAACCCAAAGTAACAAACAAGTATGCAAAAAACACAAGTTTTTTTGTTTTTACTGTTCGGTTTTGCATGGGCTATTTCATCCCGATGCTATCCAGGTCCTAGACGCCCCTGATACGGATGTCTACGATAGGGTGTTGGTGTCACATTAGAGAAGATACGGTGACGAAATTGATTATATGCATCATCTAGAAGAGGGAAGTAGTTAAGAGTAACAACATGAATAAGAACAAGCTCCGATTGAGGCCCTTTAGAAAGCATTGAAAATCTCTTTGGGATCTAAGATGAAATTACTTCACTTTCTCACGATCTATATAAATTTTAATGTACGCACACATCCCCTCACACGTGTTGAAACTCTCGACCCCCAAAACGACTAACCCAAAGTAACAAACAAGTTTTTGTTTCTTGTTCGGTTTTGCATGGGTTATTTCATCCCGATGCTATCCAGGTCCTAGACGCCCCGGATACGGATGTCTACGATAGGGTGTTGGTGTCACATTAGAGAAGATACGGTGACGAAATTGATTATAGGCATCATCTAGAAGAGGGAAGTAGTTAAGAGTAACAACATGAATAAGAACAAGCTCCGATTGAGGCCGTTTAGAAAGCATTGAAAATCTCTTTGGGATCTAAGATGAAATTACTTCACTTTCTCACGATCTATATAAATTTTAATGTACGCACACATCCCCTCACACGTGTTGAAACTCTCGACCCCCAAAACGACTAACCCAAAGTAACAAACAAGTATGCAAAAAACAAGTTTTTTTTGTTTTTACTGTTCGGTTTTGCATGGGCTATTTCATCCCGATGCTATCCAGGTCCTAGACGCCCAGATACGGATGTCTACGATAGGGTGTTGGTGTCACATTAGAGAAGATACGGTGACAAAATTGATTATAGGCATCATCTAGAAGAGGGAAGTAGTTAAGAGTAACAACATGAATAAGAACAAGCTCCGATTGAGGCCGTTTAGAAAGCATTGAAAATCTCTTTGGGATCTAAGATGAAATTACTTCACTTTCTCACGATCTATATAAATTTTAGTGTACGCACACATCCCCTCACACGTGTTGAAACTCTCGACCCCCAAAACGACTAACCCAAAGTAACAAACAAGTATGCAAAAAACACAAGTTTTTTTTTTGTTTTTACTGTTTGGTTTTGCATGGGTTATTTCATCCCGATGCTATCCAGGTCCTAGACGCCCCAGATACGGATGTCTACGATAGGGTGTTGGTGTCACATTAGAGAAGATACGGTGACGAAATTGATTATAGGCATCATCTAGAAGAGGGAAGTAGTTAAGAGTAACAACATGAATAAGAACAAGCTCCGATTGAGGCCGTTTAGAAAGCATTAAAAATCACTTTGGGATCTAAGATGAAATTACTTCAATTTCTCACGATCTATATAAATTTTAATGTACGCACACATCCCCTCACACGTGTTGAAACTCTCGACCCCCAAAACGACTAACCCAAAGTAACAAACAAGTTTTTGTTTTTACTGTTCGGTTTTGCATGGGCTATTTCATCCCGATGCTATCCAGGTCCTAGACGCCCCAGATACGGATGTCTACGATAGGGTGTTGGTGTCACATTAGAGAAGATACGGTGACGAAATTGATTATAGGCATCATCTAGAAGAGGGAAGTAGTTAAGAGTAACAACATGAATAAGAACAAGCTCCGATTGAGGCCGTTTAGAAAGCATTGAAAATCTCTTTGGGATCTAAGATGAAATTACTTCACTTTCTCACGATCTATATAAATTTTAATGTACGCACACATCCCCTCACACGTGTTGAAACTCTCGACCCCCAAAACGACTAACCCAAAGTAACAAACAAGTATGCAAAAAAACAAGTTTTTTTTGTTTTTACTGTTCGGTTTTGCATGGGCTATTTCATCCCGATGCTATCCAGGTCCTAGACGCCCCAGATACGGATGTCTACGATAGGGTGTTGGTGTCACATTAGAGAAGATACGGTGACAAAATTGATTATAGGCATCATCTAGAAGAGGGAAGTAGTTAAGAGTAACAACATGAATAAGAACAAGCTCCGATTGAGGCCGTTTAGAAAGCATTGAAAATCTCTTTGGGATCTAAGATGAAATTACTTCACTTTCTCACGATCTATATAAATTTTAGTGTACGCACACATCCCCTCACACGTGTTGAAACTCTCGACCCCCAAAACGACTAACCCAAAGTAACAAACAAGTATGCAAAAAACACAAGTTTTTTTTTTGTTTTTACTGTTTGGTTTTGCATGGGTTATTTCATCCCGATGCTATCCAGGTCCTAGACGCCCCAGATACGGATGTCTACGATAGGGTGTTGGTGTCACATTAGAGAAGATACGGTGACGAAATTGATTATAGGCATCATCTAGAAGAGGGAAGTAGTTAAGAGTAACAACATGAATAAGAACAAGCTCCGATTGAGGCCGTTTAGAAAGCATTAAAAATCACTTTGGGATCTAAGATGAAATTACTTCAATTTCTCACGATCTATATAAATTTTAATGTACGCACACATCCCCTCACACGTGTTGAAACTCTCGACCCCAAAACGACTAACCCAAAGTAACAAACAAGTATGCAAAAAACACAAGTTTTTTTTTTGTTTTTACTGTTCGGTTTTGCATGGGTTATTTCATCCCGATGCTATCCAGGTCCTAGACGCCCCAGATACGGATGTCTATGATAGGGTGTTGGTGTCATATTAGAGAAGATACGGTGACGAAATTGATTATAGGCATCATCTAGAAGAGGGAAGTAGTTAAGAGTAACAACATGAATAAGAACAAGCTCCGATTGAGGCCGTTTAGAAAGCATTGAAAATATCTTTGGGATCTAAGATGAAATTACTTCACTTTCTCACGATCTATATAAATTTTAATGTACGCACACATCCCCTCACACGTGTTGAAACTCTCGACCCCCAAAATGACTAACCCAAAGTAACAAACAAGTATGCAAAAAAAAAAGTTTTTTTGTTTTTACTGTTCGGTTTTGCATGGGCTATTTCATCCCGATGCTATCCAGGTCCTAGACGCCCAGATACGGATGTCTACGATAGGGTGTTGGTGTCACATTAGAGAAGATACGGTGACGAAATTGATTATAGGCATCATCTAGAAGAGGGAAGTAGTTAAGAGTAACAACATGAATAAGAACAAGCTCCGATTGAGGCCGTTTAGAAAGCATTAAAAATCACTTTGGGATCTAAGATGAAATTACTTCAATTTCTCACGATCTATATAAATTTTAATGTACGCACACATCCCCTCACACGTGTTGAAACTCTCGACCCCCAAAACGACTAACCCAAAGTAACAAACAAGTTTTTGTTTTTACTGTTCGGTTTTGCATGGGCTATTTCATCCCGATGCTATCCAGGTCCTAGACGCCCCAGATACGGATGTCTACGATAGGGTGTTGGTGTCACATTAGAGAAGATACGGTGACAAATTGATTATAGGCATCATCTAGAAGAGGGAAGTAGTTAACAGTAACAACATGAATAAGAACAAGCTCCGATTGAGGCCGTTTAGAAAGCATTGAAAATCTCTTTGGGATCTAAGATGAAATTACTTCACTTTCTCACGATCTATATAAATTTTAATGTACGCACACATCCCCTCACACGTGTTGAAACTCTCGACACCCAAAACGACTAACCCAAAGTAACAAACAAGTATGCAAAAAAAACAAGTTTTTTTGTTTTTTGTGTTCGGTTTTGCATGGGCTATTTCATCCCGATGCTATCCAGGTCCTAGACGCCCCAGATACGGATGTCTACGATAGGGTGTTGGTGTCACATTAGAGAAGATACGGTGACAAAATTGATTATAGGCATCATCTAGAAGAGGGAAGTAGTTAAGAGTAACAACATGAATAAGAACAAGCTCCGATTGAGGCCGTTTAGAAAGCATTGAAAATCTCTTTGGGATCTAAGATGAAATTACTTCACTTTCTCACGATCTATATAAATTTTAGTGTACGCACACATCCCCTCACACGTGTTGAAACTCTCGACCCCCAAAACGACTAACCCAAAGTAACAAACAAGTATGCAAAAAACACAAGTTTTTTTTGTTTTTACTGTTTGGTTTTGCATGGGTTATTTCATCCCGATGCTATCCAGGTCCTAGACGCCCCAGATACGGATGTCTACGATAGGGTGTTGGTGTCACATTAGAGAAGATACGGTGACGAAATTGATTATAGGCATCATCTAGAAGAGGGAAGTAGTTAAGAGTAACAACATGAATAAGAACAAGCTCCGATTGAGGCCGTTTAGAAAGCATTAAAAATCACTTTGGGATCTAAGATGAAATTACTTCAATTTCTCACGATCTATATAAATTTTAATGTACGCACACATCCCCTCACACGTGTTGAAACTCTCGACCCCCAAAACGACTAACCCAAAGTAACAAACAAGTATGCAAAAAACACAAGTTTTTTTTTTGTTTTTACTGTTCGGTTTTGCATGGGTTATTTCATCCCGATGCTATCCAGGTCCTAGACGCCCCAGATACGGATGTCTATGATAGGGTGTTGGTGTCATATTAGAGAAGATACGGTGACGAAATTGATTATAGGCATCATCTAGAAGAGGGAAGTAGTTAAGAGTAACAACATGAATAAGAACAAGCTCCGATTGAGGCCGTTTAGAAAGCATTGAAAATATCTTTGGGATCTAAGATGAAATTACTTCACTTTCTCACGATCTATATAAATTTTAATGTACGCACACATCCCCTCACACGTGTTGAAACTCTCGACCCCCAAAACGACTAACCCAAAGTAACAAACAAGTATGCAAAAAAAACAAGTTTTTTTTGTTTTTACTGTTCGGTTTTGCATGGGCTATTTCATCCCGATGCTATCCAGGTCCTAGACGCCCCAGATACGGATGTCTACGATAGGGTGTTGGTGTCACATTAGAGAAGATACGGTGACGAAATTGATTATAGGCATCATCTAGAAGAGGGAAGTAGTTAAGAGTAACAACATGAATAAGAACAAGCTCCGATTGAGGCCGTTTAGAAAGCATTGAAAATCTCTTTGGGATCTAAGATGAAATTACTTCACTTTCTCACGATCTATATAAATTTTAATGTACGCACACATCCCCTCACACGTGTTGAAACTCTCGACCCCCAAAACGACTAACCCAAAGTAACAAACAAGTATGCAAAAAACACAAGTTTTTTTTGTTTTTACTGTTCGGTTTTGCATGGGTTATTTCATCCCGATGCTATCCAGGTCCTAGACGCCCGAGATACGGATGTCTACGATAGGGTGTTGGTGTCACATTAGAGAAGATACGGTGACGAAATTGATTATAGGCATCATCTAGAAGAGGGAAGTAGTTAAGAGTAACAACATGAATAAGAACAAGCTCCGATTGAGGCCGTTTAGAAAGCATTGAAAATCTCTTTGGGATCTAAGATGAAATTACTTCACTTTCTCACGATCTATATAAATTTTAATGTACGCACACATCCCCTCACACGTGTTGAAACTCTCGAATTTCAAAACGACTAACCCAAAGTAACAAACAAGTATGCAAAAAACACAAGTTTTTTTTTTGTTTTTACTGTTCGGTTTTGCATGGGTTATTTCATCCCGATGCTATCCAGGTCCTAGACGCCGCAGATACGGATGTCTACGATAGGGCGTTGGTGTCACATTAGAGAAGATACGGTGACGAAATTGATTATAGGCATCATCTAGAAGAGGGAAGTAGTTAAGAGTAACAACATGAATAAGAACAAGCTCCGATTGAGGCCGTTTAGAAAGCATTGAAAATCTCTTTGGGATCTAAGATGAAATTACTTCACTTTCTCACGATCTATATAAATTTTAATGTACGCACACATCCCCTCACACGTGTTGAAACTCTCGACCCCAAAACGACTAACCCAAAGTAACAAACAAGTATGCAAAAAACAAGTTTTTTTGTTTTTACTGTTCGGTTTTGCATGGGCTATTTCATCCCGATGCTATCTAGGTCCTAGACGACCCTGATACGGATGTCTACGATAGGGTGTTGGTGTCACATTAGAGAAGATACGGTGACAAAATTGATTATAGGCATCATCTAGAAGAGGGAAGTAGTTAAGAGTAACAACATGAATAAGAACAAGCTCCGATTGAGGCCGTTTAGAAAGCATTGAAAATCTCTTTGGGATCTAAGATGAAATTACTTCACTTTCTCATGATCTATATAAATTTTAGTGTACACACACATCCCCTCACACGTGTTGAAACTCTCGACCCCCAAAACGACTAACCCAAAGTAACAAACAAGTATGCAAAAAACACAAGTTTTTTTTTGTTTTTACTGTTTGGTTTTGCATGGGTTATTTCATCCCGATTCTATCCAGGTCCTAGACGCCCCAGATACGGATGTCTACGATAGGGTGTTGGTGTCACATTAGAGAAGATACGGTGACGAAATTGATTATAGGCATCATCTAGAAGAGGGAAGTAGTTAAGAGTAACAACATGAATAAGAACAAGCTCCGATTGAGGCCGTTTAGAAAGCATTAAAAATCTCTTTGGGATCTAAGATGAAATTACTTCAATTTCTCACGATCTATATAAATTTTAATGTACGCACACATCCCCTCACACGTGTTCAAACTCTCGACCCCCAAAACGACTAACCCAAAGTAACAAACAAGTATGCAAAAAACACAAGTTTTTTTTTTGTTTTTACTGTTCGGTTTTGCATGGGTTATTTCATCCCGATGCTATCCAGGTCCTAGACGACCCAGATACGGATGTCTATGATAGGGTGTTGGTGTCACATTAGAGAAGATACGGTGACGAAATTGATTATAGGCATCATCTAGAAGAGGGAAGTAGTTAAGAGTAACAACATGAATAAGAATAAGCTCCGATTGAGGCCGTTTAGAAAGCATTGAAAATCTCTTTGGGATCTAAGATGAAATTACTTCACTTTCTCACGATCTATATAAATTTTAATGTACACACACATCCCCTCACACGTGTTGAAACTCTCGACCCCCAAAACGACTAACCCAAAGTAACAAACAAGTATGCAAAAAACACAAGTTTTTTTTTTGTTTTTACTGTTTGGTTTTGCATGGGTTATTTCATCCCGATGCTATCCAGGTCCTAGACGCCTTGAGATACGGATGTCTATGATAGGGTGTTGGTGTCACATTAGAGAAGATACGGTGACGAAATTGATTATAGGCATCATCTAGAAGAGGGAAGTAGTTAAGAGTAACAACATGAATAAGAACAAGCTCGATTGAGGCCGTTTAGAAAGCATTAAAAATCTCTTTGGGATCTAAGATGAAATTACTTCACTTTCTCACGATCTATATAAATTTTAATGTACGCACACATCCCCTCACACGTGTTGAAACTCTCGACCCCCAAAACGACTAACCCAAAGTAACAAACAAGTATGCAAAAAACACAAGTTTTTTTTTTGTTTTTACTGTTCGGTTTTGCATGGGTTATTTCATCCCGATGCTATCCAGGTCCTAGACGCTCAGGATACGGATGTCTATGATAGGGTGTTGGTGTCACATTAGAGAAGATACGGTGACGAAATTGATTATAGGCATCATCTAGAAGAGGGAAGTAGTTAAGAGTAACAACATGAATAAGAACAAGCTCCGATTGAGGCCGTTTAGAAAGCATTGAAAATCTCTTTGGGATCTAAGATGAAATTACTTCACTTTCTCACGATCTATATAAATTTTAATGTACGCACACATCCCCTCACACGTGTTGAAACTCTCGACCCCAAAACGACTAACCCAAAGTAACAAACAAGTATGCAAAAAACACAAGTTTTTTTGTTTTTACTGTTCGGTTTTGCATGGGTTATTTCATCCCGATGCTATCCAGGTCCTAGACGCCCCAGATACGGATGTCTACGATAGGGTGTTGGTGTCACATTAGAGAAGATACGGTGACGAAATTGATTATAGGCATCATCTAGAAGAGGGAAGTAGTTAGGAGTAACAACATGAATAAGAACAAGCTCCGATTGAGGCCGTTTAGAAAGCATTAAAAATCTCTTTGGGATCTAAGATGAAATTACTTCACTTTCTCACGATCTATATAAATTTTAATGTACGCACACATCCCCTCACACGTGTTGAAACTCTCGACCCCAAAACGACTAACCCAAAGTAACAAACAAGTATGCAAAAAACACAAGTTTTTTTTTTTGTTTTTACTGTTCGGTTTTGCATGGGTTATTTCATCCCGATGCTATCCAGGTCCTAGACGCTCCAGATACGGATGTCTATGATAGGGTGTTGGTGTCACATTAGAGAAGATACGGTGACGAAATTGATTATAGGCATCATCTAGAAGAGGGAAGTAGTTAAGAGTAACAACATGAATAAGAACAAGCTCCGATTGAGGCCGTTTAGAAAGCATTGAAAATCTCTTTGGGATCTAAGATGAAATTACTTCACTTTCTCACGATCTATATAAATTTTAATGTACGCACACATCCCCTCACACGTGTTGAAACTCTCGACCCCCAAAACGACTAACCCAAAGTAACAAACAAGTATGCAAAAAACAAGTTTTTTTTGTTTTTACTGTTCGGTTTTGCATGGGCTATTTCATCCCGATGCTATCCAGGTCCTAGACGCCCCAGATACGGATGTCTACGATAGGGTGTTGGTGTCACATTAGAGAAGATACGGTGACAAAATTGATTATAGGCATCATCTAGAAGAGGGAAGTAGTTAAGAGTAACAACATGAATAAGAACAAGCTCCGATTGAGGCCGTTTAGAAAGCATTGAAAATCTCTTTGGGATCTAAGATGAAATTACTTCACTTTCTCATGATCTATATAAATTTTAGTGTACACACACATCCCCTCACACGTGTTGAAACTCTCGAATTTCAAAACGACTAACCCAAAGTAACAAACAAGTATGCAAAAAACACAAGTTTTTTTTTGTTTTTACTGTTTGGTTTTGCATGGGTTATTTCATCCCGATGCTATCCAGGTCCTAGACGCCCCAGATACGGATGTCTACGATAGGGTGTTGGTGTCACATTAGAGAAGATACGGTGACGAAATTGATTATAGGCATCATCTAGAAGAGGGAAGTAGTTAAGAGTAACAACATGAATAAGAACAAGCTCCGATTGAGGCCGTTTAGAAAGCATTAAAAATCTCTTTGGGATCTAAGATGAAATTACTTCAATTTCTCACGATCTATATAAATTTTAATGTACGCACACATCCCCTCACACGTGTTCAAACTCTCGACCCCCAAAACGACTAACCCAAAGTAACAAACAAGTATGCAAAAAACACAAGTTTTTTTTTTGTTTTTACTGTTCGGTTTTGCATGGGTTATTTCATCCCGATGCTATCCAGGTCCTAGACGACCCAGATACGGATGTCTATGATAGGGTGTTGGTGTCACATTAGAGAAGATACGGTGACGAAATTGATTATAGGCATCATCTAGAAGAGGGAAGTAGTTAAGAGTAACAACATGAATAAGAATAAGCTCCGATTGAGGCCGTTTAGAAAGCATTGAAAATCTCTTTGGGATCTAAGATGAAATTACTTCACTTTCTCACGATCTATATAAATTTTAATGTACACACACATCCCCTCACACGTGTTGAAACTCTCGACCCCCAAAACGACTAACCCAAAGTAACAAACAAGTATGCAAAAAACACAAGTTTTTTTTTTGTTTTTACTGTTTGGTTTTGCATGGGTTATTTCATCCCGATGCTATCCAGGTCCTAGACGCCCCAGATACGGATGTCTATGATAGGGTGTTGGTGTCACATTAGAGAAGATACGGTGACGAAATTGATTATAGGCATCATCTAGAAGAGGGAAGTAGTTAAGAGTAACAACATGAATAAGAACAAGCTCCGATTGAGGCCGTTTAGAAAGCATTAAAAATCTCTTTGGGATCTAAGATGAAATTACTTCACTTTCTCACGATCTATATAAATTTTAATGTACGCACACATCCCCTCACACGTGTTGAAACTCTCGACCCCCAAAACGACTAACCCAAAGTAACAAACAAGTATGCAAAAAACACAAGTTTTTTTTTTGTTTTTACTGTTCGGTTTTGCATGGGTTATTTCATCCCGATGCTATCCAGGTCCTAGACGCTCCAGATACGGATGTCTATGATAGGGTGTTGGTGTCACATTAGAGAAGATACGGTGACGAAATTGATTATAGGCATCATCTAGAAGAGGGAAGTAGTTAAGAGTAACAACATGAATAAGAACAAGCTCCGATTGAGGCCGTTTAGAAAGCATTGAAAATCTCTTTGGGATCTAAGATGAAATTACTTCACTTTCTCACGATCTATATAAATTTTAATGTACGCACACATCCCCTCACACGTGTTGAAACTCTCGACCCCAAAACGACTAACCCAAAGTAACAAACAAGTATGCAAAAAACACAAGTTTTTTTGTTTTTACTGTTCGGTTTTGCATGGGTTATTTCATCCCGATGCTATCCAGGTCCTAGACGCCCCAGATACGGATGTCTACGATAGGGTGTTGGTGTCACATTAGAGAAGATACGGTGACGAAATTGATTATAGGCATCATCTAGAAGAGGGAAGTAGTTAGGAGTAACAACATGAATAAGAACAAGCTCCGATTGAGGCCGTTTAGAAAGCATTAAAAATCTCTTTGGGATCTAAGATGAAATTACTTCACTTTCTCACGATCTATATAAATTTTAATGTACGCACACATCCCCTCACACGTGTTGAAACTCTCGACCCCCCAAAACGACTAACCCAAAGTAACAAACAAGTATGCAAAAAACACAAGTTTTTTTTTGTTTTTACTGTTCGGTTTTGCATGGGTTATTTCATCCCGATGCTATCCAGGTCCTAGACGCTCCAGATACGGATGTCTATGATAGGGTGTTGGTGTCACATTAGAGAAGATACGGTGACGAAATTGATTATAGGCATCATCTAGAAGAGGGAAGTAGTTAAGAGTAACAACATGAATAAGAACAAGCTCCGATTGAGGCCGTTTAGAAAGCATTGAAAATCTCTTTGGGATCTAAGATGAAATTACTTCACTTTCTCACGATCTATATAAATTTTAATGTACGCACACATCCCCTCACACGTGTTGAAACTCTCGACCCCCAAAACGACTAACCCAAAGTAACAAACAAGTATGCAAAAAACACAAGTTTTTTTTTGTTTTTCTTTGTTCGGTTTTGCATGGGTTATTTCATCCCGATGCTATCCAGGTCCTAGACGACCCAGATACGGATGTCTATGATAGGGTGTTGGTGTCACATTAGAGAAGATACGGTGACGAAATTGATTATAGGCATCATCTAGAAGAGGGAAGTAGTTAAGAGTAACAACATGAATAAGAATAAGCTCCGATTGAGGCCGTTTAGAAAGCATTGAAAATCTCTTTGGGATCTAAGATGAAATTACTTCACTTTCTCACGATCTATATAAATTTTAATGTACACACACATCCCCTCACACGTGTTGAAACTCTCGACCCCCAAAACGACTAACCCAAAGTAACAAACAAGTATGCAAAAAACACAAGTTTTTTTTTTGTTTTACTGTTTGGTTTTGCAGGGGTTATTTCATCCCGATGCTATCCAGGTCCTAGACGCCCCGTGATACGGATGTCTATGATAGGGTGTTGGTGTCACATTAGAGAAGATACGGTGACGAAATTGATTATAGGCATCATCTAGAAGAGGGAAGTAGTTAAGAGTAACAACATGAATAAGAACAAGCTCCGATTGAGGCCGTTTAGAAAGCATTAAAAATCTCTTTGGGATCTAAGATGAAATTACTTCACTTTCTCACGATCTATATAAATTTTAATGTACGCACACATCCCCTCACACGTGTTGAAACTCTCGACCCCCAAAACGACTAACCCAAAGTAACAAACAAGTATGCAAAAAACAAAATTTTTTTTTTTTTTTTTTTAGTGTTGGGTTTTGCATGGGTTATTTCATCCCGATGCTATCCAGGTCCTAGACGCTCCAGATACGGATGTCGATGATAGGGTGTTGGTGTCACATTAGAGAAGATACGGTGACGAAATTGATTATAGGCATCATCTAGAAGAGGGAAGTAGTTAAGAGTAACAACATGAATAAGAACAAGCTCCGATTGAGGCCGTTTAGAAAGCATTGAAAATCTCTTTGGGATCTAAGATGAAATTACTTCACTTTCTCACGATCTATATAAATTTTAATGTACGCACACATCCCCTCACACGTGTTGAAACTCTCGACCCCCAAAACGACTAACCCAAAGTAACAAACAAGTATGCAAAAAACACAAGTTTTTTTTTGTTTTTACTGTTCGGTTTTGCATGGGTTATTTCATCCCGATGCTATCCAGGTCCTAGACGACCCAGATACGGATGTCTATGATAGGGTGTTGGTGTCACATTAGAGAAGATACGGTGACGAAATTGATTATAGGCATCATCTAGAAGAGGGAAGTAGTTAAGAGTAACAACATGAATAAGAATAAGCTCCGATTGAGGCCGTTTAGAAAGCATTGAAAATCTCTTTGGGATCTAAGATGAAATTACTTCACTTTCTCACGATCTATATAAATTTTAATGTACACACACATCCCCTCACACGTGTTGAAACTCTCGACCCCAAAACGACTAACCCAAAGTAACAAACAAGTATGCAAAAAACACAAGTTTTTTTTTTGTTTTCTTGTTTGGTTTTGCATGGGTTATTTCATCCCGATGCTATCCAGGTCCTAGACGCCCCAGATACGGATGTCTATGATAGGGTGTTGGTGTCACATTAGAGAAGATACGGTGACGAAATTGATTATAGGCATCATCTAGAAGAGGGAAGTAGTTAAGAGTAACAACATGAATAAGAACAAGCTCCGATTGAGGCCGTTTAGAAAGCATTAAAAATCTCTTTGGGATCTAAGATGAAATTACTTCACTTTCTCACGATCTATATAAATTTTAATGTACGCACACATCCCCTCACACGTGTTGAAACTCTCGACCCCCAAAACGACTAACCCAAAGTAACAAACAAGTATGCAAAAAACACAAGTTTTTTTTTTGTTTTTATCGTTTTTTTGCATGGGTTATTTCATCCCGATGCTATCCAGGTCCTAGACGCTCCAGATACGGATGTCTATGATAGGGTGTTGGTGTCACATTAGAGAAGATACGGTGACGAAATTGATTATAGGCATCATCTAGAAGAGGGAAGTAGTTAAGAGTAACAACATGAATAAGAACAAGCTCCGATTGAGGCCGTTTAGAAAGCATTGAAAATCTCTTTGGGATCTAAGATGAAATTACTTCACTTTCTCACGATCTATATAAATTTTAATGTACGCACACATCCCCTCACACGTGTTGAAACTCTCGACCCCAAAACGACTAACCCAAAGTAACAAACAAGTATGCAAAAAACACAAGTTTTTTTTGTTTTTACTGTTCGGTTTTGCATGGGTTATTTCATCCCGATGCTATCCAGGTCCTAGACGCCTGGATACGGATGTCTACGATAGGGTGTTGGTGTCACATTAGAGAAGATACGGTGACGAAATTGATTATAGGCATCATCTAGAAGAGGGAAGTAGTTAAGAGTAACAACATGAATAAGAACAAGCTCCGATTGAGGCCGTTTAGAAAGCATTAAAAATCTCTTTGGGATCTAAGATGAAATTACTTCACTTTCTCACGATCTATATAAATTTTATTGTACGCACACATCCCCTCACACGTGTTGAAACTCTCGACCCCCAAAACGACTAACCCAAAGTAACAAACAAGTATGCAAAAAACACAAGTTTTTTTTGTTTTTACTGTTCGGTTTTGCATGGGTTATTTCATCCCGATGCTATCCAGGTCCTAGACGCTCCAGATACGGATGTCTATGATAGGGTGTTGGTGTCACATTAGAGAAGATACGGTGACGAAATTGATTATAGGCATCATCTAGAAGAGGGAAGTAGTTAAGAGTAACAACATGAATAAGAACAAGCTCCGATTGAGGCCGTTTAGAAAGCATTGAAAATCTCTTTGGGATCTAAGATGAAATTACTTCACTTTCTCACGATCTATATAAATTTTAATGTACGCACACATCCCCTCACACGTGTTGAAACTCTCGACCCCCAAAACGACTAACCCAAAGTAACAAACAAGTATGCAAAAAACACAAGTTTTTTTTTTGTTTTTACTGTTCGGTTTTGCATGGGTTATTTCATCCCGATGCTATCCAGGTCCTAGACGCCCCAGATACGGATGTCTACGATAGGGTGTTGGTGTCACATTAGAGAAGATACGGTGACGAAATTGATTATAGGCATCATCTAGAAGAGGGAAGTAGTTAAGAGTAACAACATGAATAAGAACAAGCTCCGATTGAGGCCGTTTAGAAAGCATTGAAAATCTCTTTGGGATCTAAGATGAAATTACTTCACTTTCTCACGATCTATATAAATTTTAATGTACGCACACATCCCCTCACACGTGTTGAAACTCTCGACCCCAAAACGACTAACCCAAAGTAACAAACAAGTATGCAAAAAACACAAGTTTTTTTTGTTTTTACTGTTCGGTTTTGCATGGGCTATTTCATCCCGATGCTATCCAGGTCCTAGACGCCCCAGATACGGATGTCTACGATAGGGTGTTGGTGTCACATTAGAGAAGATACGGTGACGAAATTGATTATAGGCATCATCTAGAAGAGGGAAGTAGTTAAGAGTAACAACATGAATAAGAACAAGCTCCGATTGAGGCCGTTTAGAAAGCATTGAAAATCTCTTTGGGATCTAAGATGAAATTACTTCACTTTCTCACGATCTATATAAATTTTAATGTACGCACACATCCCCTCACACGTGTTGAAACTCTCGACCCCCAAAATGACTAACCCAAAGTAACAAACAAGTATGCAAAAAAAACAAGTTTTTTTTGTTTTTATTGTTCGGTTTTGCATGGGCTATTTCATCCCGATGCTATCCAGGTCCTAGACGCCCCAGATACGGATGTCTACGATAGGGTGTTGGTGTCACATTAGAGAAGATACGGTGACGAAATTGATTATAGGCATCATCTAGAAGAGGGAAGTAGTTAAGAGTAACAACATGAATAAGAACAAGCTCCGATTGAGGCCGTTTAGAAAGCACTGAAAATCTCTTTGGGATCCAAGATGAAATTACTTCACTTTCTCACGATCTATATAAATTTTAATGTACGCACACATCCCCTCACACGTGTTGAAACTCTCGACCCCCAAAACGACTAACCCAAAGTAACAAACAAGTATGCAAAAAAAACAAGTTTTTTTGTTTTTACTGTTCGGTTTTGCATGGGCTATTTCATCCCGATGCTATCCAGGTCCTAGACGCCCCAGATACGGATGTCTACGATAGGGTGTTGGTGTCACATTAGAGAAGATACGGTGACAAAATTGATTATAGGCATCATCTAGAAGACGGAAGTAGTTAAGAGTAACAACATGAATAAGAACAAGCTCCGATTGAGGCCGTTTAGAAAGCATTGAAAATCTCTTTGGGATCTAAGATGAAATTACTTCACTTTCTCATGATCTATATAAATTTTAGTGTACGCACACATCCCCTCACACGTGTTGAAACTCTCGACCCCCAAAACGACTAACCCAAAGTAACAAACAAGTATGCAAAAAACACAAGTTTTTTTTTGTTTTTAGTGTTGGGTTTTGCAGGGGTTATTTCATACCGATGCTATCCAGGTCCTAGACTCCCCAGATACGGATGTCTACGATAGGGTGTTGGTGTCACATTAGAGAAGATACGGTGACGAAATTGATTATAGGCATCATCTAGAAGAGGGAAGTAGTTAAGAGTAACAACATGAATAAGAACAAGCTCCGATTGAGGCCGTTTAGAAAGCATTGAAAATCTCTTTGGGATCTAAGATGAAATTACTTCACTTTCTCACGATCTATATAAATTTTAATGTACGCACACATCCCCTCACACGTGTTGAAACTCTCGACCCCCAAAACGACTAACCCAAAGTAACAAACAAGTATGCAAAAAACACAAGTTTTTTTTTTTTTTTTTACTGTTCGGTTTTGCATGGGTTATTTCATCCCGATGCTATCCAGGTCCTAGACGCCCCAGATACGGATGTCTATGATAGGGTGTTGGTGTCACATTAGAGAAGATACGGTGACGAAATTGATTATAGGCATCATCTAGAAGAGGGAAGTAGTTAAGAGTAACAACATGAATAAGAACAAGCTCCGATTGAGGCCGTTTAGAAAGCATTGAAAATCTCTTTGGGATCTAAGATGAAATTACTTCACTTTCTCACGATCTATATAAATTTTAATGTACGCACACATCCCCTCACATGTGTTGAAACTCTCGACCCCCAAAACGACTAACCCAAAGTAACAAACAAGTATGCAAAAAAACAAGTTTTTTTATTTTTACTGTTCGGTTTTGCATGGGCTATTTCATCCCGATGCTATCCAGGTCCTAGACGCCCCAGATACGGATGTCTACGATAGCGTGTTGGTGTCACATTAGAGAAGATACGGTGACGAAATTGATTATAGGCATCATCTAGAAGAGGGAAGTAGTTAAGAGTAACAACATGAATAAGAACAAGCTCCGATTGAGGCCGTTTAGAAAGCATTGAAAATCTCTTTGGGATCTAAGATGAAATTACTTCACTTTCTCACGATCTATATAAATTTTAGCGTACGCACACATCCCCTCACACGTGTTGAAACTCTCGACCCCCAAAACGACTAACCCAAAGTAACAAACAAGTATGCGAAAAACACAAGTTTTTTTTTGTTTTTACTGTTTGGTTTTGCATGGGTTATTTCATCCCGATGCTATCCAGGTCCTAGATGCCCCAGATACGGATGTCTACGATAGGGTGTTGGTGTCACATTAGAGAAGATACGGTGACAAAATTGATTATAGGCATCATCTAGAAGAGGGAAGTAGTTAAGAGTAACAACATGAATAAGAACAAGCTCCGATTGAGGCCGTTTAGAAAGCATTGAAAATCTCTTTGGGATCTAAGATGAAATTACTTCACTTTCTCACGATCTATATAAATTTTAACGTACGCACACATCCCCTCACACGTGTTGAAACTCTCAACCCCCAAAACGACTAACCCAAAGTAACAAACAAGTATGCAAAAAACACAAGTTTTTTTTTTGTTTTTACTGTTCGGTTTTGCATGGGTTATTTCATCCCGATGCTATCCAGGTCCTAGACGCCCCAGATATGGATGTCTACGATAGGGTGTTGGTGTCACATTAGAGAAGATACGGTGACGAAATTGATTATAGGCATCATCTAGAAGAGTGAAGTAGTTAAGAGTAACAACATGAATAAGAACAAGCTCCGATTGAGGCCGTTTAGAAAGCATTGAAAATCTCTTTGGGATCTAAGATGAAATTACTTCACTTTCTCACGATCTATATAAATTTTAATGTACGCACACATCCCCTCACACGTGTTGAAACTCTCGACCCCCAAAACGACTAACCCAAAGTAACAAACAAGTATGCAAAAAACACAAGTTTTTTTTGTTTTTACTGTTCGGTTTTGCATGGGCTATTTCATCCCGATGCTATCCAGGTCCTAGACGCCCCAGATATGGATGTCGACGATAGGGTGTTGGTGTCACATTAGAGAAGATACGGTGACGAAATTGATTATATGCATCATCTAGAAGAGGGAAGTAGTTAAGAGTAACAACATGAATAAGAACAAGCTCCGATTGAGGCCGTTTAGAAAGCATTGAAAATCTCTTTGGGATCTAAGATGAAATTACTTCACTTTCTCACGATCTATATAAATTTTAATGTACGCACACATCCCCTCACACGTGTTGAAACTCTCGACCCCCAAAACGACTAACCCAAAGTAACAAACAAGTATGCAAAAAACACAAGTTTTTTTTTGTTTTTACGGTTTGGTTTTGCATGGGTTATTTCATCCCGATGCTATCCAGGTCCTAGACGCCCCAGATACGGATGTCTACGATAGGGTGTTGGTGTCACATTAGAGAAGATACGGTGACGAAATTGATTATAGGCATCATCTAGAAGAGGGAAGTAGTTAAGAGTAACAACATGAATAAGAACAAGCTCCGATTGAGGCCGTTTAGAAAGCATTGAAAATCTCTTTGGGATCTAAGATGAAATTACTTCACTTTCTCACGATCTATATAAATTTTAATGTACGCACACATCCCCTCACACGTGTTGAAACTCTCGACCCCCAAAACGACTAACCCAAAGTAACAAACAAGTATGCAAAAAACACAAGTTTTTTTTTGTTTTTACTGTTCGGTTTTGCATGGGTTATTTCATCCCGATGCTATCCAGGTCCTAGACGCCCCAGATACGGATGTCTACGATAGGGTGTTGGTGTCACATTAGAGAAGATACGGTGACGAAATTGATTATAGGCATCATCTAGAAGAGGGAAGTAGTTAAGAGTAACAACATGAATAAGAACAAGCTCCGATTGAGGCCGTTTAGAAAGCATTGAAAATCTCTTTGGGATCTAAGATGAAATTACTTCACTTTCTCACGATCTATATAAATTTTAATGTACGCACACATCCCCTCACACGTGTTGAAACTCTCGACCCCCAAAACGACTAACCCAAAGTAACAAACAAGTATGCAAAAAACACAAGTTTTTTTTTTGTTTTTACTGTTCGGTTTTGCATGGGTTATTTCATCCCGATGCTATCCAGGTCCTAGACGCCCCAGATACAGATGTCTACGATAGGGTGTTGGTGTCACATTAGAGAAGACTAGTAATGTTGCACGTGCAATGCACGTGTGTTTTGCAATATCCCAAATTAAGTACACATTTATATATATACAAACTGTATATGTCGTATTACAATAAGAATATCCCTATCACAATATGAAGTAGTTAAGAGTAATTATCAGTTATGCATGCTCAACGAATGAGAAAATGAGTTGTCCATACACTCTATCGATGTAAGTTTCACCCAAGGCTAATAGAACCCATAACTAATTACAGTGGAATAGGAAAGTTGCAAGGGTCACCATCATCCTCATCCAAAAAAAAAACAAGAAAAGATGGCATAGTCCGATCTGGAATGCGAACATTTAGAAATAATTTATTCATAATTTTGAAAAGCATTTGGATTTGCATCTTAGAAATAAGATACTACACATTGCACTTAAGCTGAGTTCAAGAGAGTCTCAATACAGATCGATCAAGCATCCATATGGGCAAACAGCTGACGACCATTTAAATCCAATAGCTATGTCATATTAATGTGTTTTGGCGACAAATACATGAGACGACATTAACTCTAGCAGTAAGCATATCTCAGAAAATCTAAGAGATATGCGATGTGAGCATCCTTCCGTATCCACCCGACAACAATATTTCAGTACTCTAAAACATCCATGTTGGTCGAAATTATTACCATTACTCACACACTTGTCTAGGTTTCCATCAGTAGCTCAGCAAAACTGAAGACAACAAAAGTTACAAATCTGGGCACACTTTATAACCACAAATAATTCACATACTTCATAACAACAAATAATATTGTCAACCACGATCCAAAAATTGAAATATTATGGTGGGGCGAGAGTACTGCAGGTAAACTGATCCTTAACGGAACCTATGAAGAACATGCTAGGTAGCCGTTCTTTTCCAAGGAATGGTTACCTTTTGCAGTTATTATTGATTTAGAATAGTATTTACATTGTTCATAAGCAAAGGCAAGAGAAAACCAGGGAGACACTAATGAGAAGGAAAACTAATTGCAAGAAATCAATGAAATTGCTACTGTAGCCGAGAAGGCAATTCGACTCATGCAGTAGCAGTTGTCGTTGCTGATGGATCAGTTATTTTGATGGATCAGCTTGCTATTACAATATATATCAAGAACGAACTCAAAACTTTCAGTCATATTCACCACATCCCTTGCACTGCCCCTCTACAACATCATTCCGACGGGGTCTCTCACTCTGCTTGCCAACAAAATGCCAAACGTGGCTGACTACCATGGAAGAAAAATAATTAAGGAGCCAGAGAGAATTTTAGTCGACTTCCTGACAAACACACAGACGCGCACACAGATGAACTAACCGAGAATTCGACATCTCAACTGCAGATTAACCACGATGAACAATGTGATCTCTATCAAGCTTTCAAGCTAGTAACTGTCAAATAGGAAAAATAAATGAATGCAATGTTACCTGACACCTGCCTGCATATAGCTTTCAGGATCTCTTAAGACAGGTCCATAGGAAGGCTTTTCCTACCCAAAATGATAGTCGGTCATGAACGTTAACTGCAAAAATAGAAGAGACGGATTGACGATAGATAATGCTGCACTTGGTAGCATCCGGCTACTTCTCAAGCAGACCCTATAATAGAAGAGGACTGAGGATTCATTTTCCTTCTTCCATCTACACACTTAAACATGCAATGATTGAGCAATTAGATTAGATTCCCCTCTTCCTTGAATTTACCAAGAAGCTGAATCCGATTAGGATTTACTGAAAGAACTTTTCCTATGAAAGACCAGCAGGCCAATTAAGTTGTAATGCAGTCCAGGTATCATTAGTTTCTGCAAGAATATATACTACATGGAACTGAATTCATGTTATGTAAGAAGAAAGAAACGCTTACCAGCCAATTAGCGGAGGCCGACTCTGCGATTCAGGAAAGTTGTCGTCGGCAAATACGAAGTCTATCTTGTGGTTAAATGTGGGAGGCTGCGTTGCTCTCCATACTGAGTTTTCCAATGATGTCGTCGATGGCCTCAGCAGCGTCCTCCTCGACACCAATAAAAAATCCAACCATGGTACTCTCCAACTCTTTGTCTCTCTTTCTCCATGCCCTAGTATCCTTCTCGGTACTTATAAGCATGCCATTGGCACAAAATAAGGACAAACAGCTCCTTTACCCATCTTTACCATTTAATGAAAAAATGGAAAGTTTATGATTGACACATCTTTACCATTGTATCAAAGAAGATGACTTTTTTATTTCATGTTCAATCTGTGTTCTTTCCTCAGTTGGAACTTCACTACCAAAAGCTGCTTTAGATCCTCCTTTTGATCTGCACAAAGGCATCAGAGTACTAATTAAAACAAAAGATACAGATCTGGTTGGCGTGAAAGATTGAGATAAACCATGAAAATATATAGGAATTGAGATGGGTGAAGAACTAAATATATGCCCTAAATACGAATGTGGAGAACTGCAACTTGTCAATAACTAACATTCTAACTGGCATTGCAAATTCAACCCCCCCCCAAAAAAAAGAAATAACGGCGAACAAATCGGAATAATTGAAAAGGTTAAGTGCAGTAACAATTAACTGGCTCATGCAAAAACCTTTGTAAGATCATAACTGGATGGGTCTCAGGAATATTGAAGAAGTCAAATGCAGTAACAGTTATAGTGCTAATGAAAGGCTATCTGTACAAAATATTCCAAAAGCAAAAGGAAGCGTCCTGGGAACACATTTAAGCTGGCATGTGTAAACTGCGAGTCCGTGAAATTCACTAATCTACACATCACTCTTGCGGTCTTGCCTGCCTATGACCTTGCTGCATGAACAAATTGGGTCAAAAATAATGAACATGCCGGTATAAATCAATGCAAGAAATTAATTGATGCCAGATTTGTCATGTAATGCATAATCGATTGCCAAGCAAGAAAGAAAACAGAGCTTCAAGATTAGAGCAATTGAATATCTTCATGCATTAGTAAATATCTGCCGAATATCCATTACAACAATTAGATTATTTCCTAACAATAGGAGAAACTGTAAAATAATTATGTTCACACATCCGATTTGTGCTAGCATGGACCAGTTGGTATCAGGTTGCCAGATGACGATGGAGGCACTACGACAAAACGGACGAAGTGTGAGCATTATGATGGAGGTGACGTGAGAAACTTACTGGCTGGCGGCGCGAAATCCTGGTGTGCCCCGTTTGGGATCCTCATCAGCGCCGGATCGAGAAGAAGAGCACAGTGGCATCAGCTGCAGTAGACGGCGGGGAGGGTGGGTGGTTTGACTACCGCAACCGCGTATCGAGAGGGGCAACCAGTCGCGGCCTCACCGTTGGAACGCGTGGGCCAGCGACGCCTCCGTCTCCTTTAGCATCGGCGGCGGCGAGCCATGGCGGATCACCAGATTGTGCATGGAGGCGGCGGTGATGGGCAGTTGGAGCGCACCAGATGCCGTGGAGGTGTTCGTGCTGGAGGTTGTGGGGTGTTCATGGGCGTGATTTGGGGGATTTGCCTATTGAGTGGATCTGGGTTAGTTTCTTTTTTGCGGGACAGATGATGTGTTAAGCGCTCAACGTGTTGAGCGTTCAACATTGGGTTAATCTTGACCATGGAATTATCTAGTTTAACGGCTGAGATGTTTTGGATCTGCCCCTCTCTTCCTTTTTATATTAGTGGAGATGTGACACCAACACCCTATCGTAGACATCCGTATCTAGGGCATCTAGGACCTGGATAGCATCGGGATGAAATAGCCCATGCAAAACCGAACAGTAAAAACAAAAAAAACTTGTTTTTTTTGCATACTTGTTTGTTACTTTGGGTTAGTCATTTTGGGGGTCGAGAGTTTCAACACGTGTGAGGGGATGTGTGCGTACACTAAAATTTATATAGATCGTGAGAAAGTGAAGTAATTTCATCTTAGATCCCAAAGAGATTTTCAATGCTTTCTAAACGGCCTCAATCGGAGCTTGTTCTTATTCATGGTGTTACTCTTAACTACTTCCCTCTTCTAGATGATGCCTATAATCAATTTCGTCACCGTATCTTCTCTAATGTGACACCAACACCCTATCGTAGACATCCGTATCTGGGGCGTCTAGGACCTGGATAGCATCGGGATGAAATAACCCATGCAAAACCGAACACTAAAAACAAAAAAAACTTGTGTTTTTTGCATACTTGTTTGTTACTTTGGGTTAGTCGTTTTGGGGGTCGAGAGTTTCAACACGTGTGAGGGGATGTGTGCGTACACTAAAATTTATATAGATCGTGAGAAAGTGAAGTAATTTCATCTTAGATCCCAAAGAGATTTTCAATGCTTTCTAAACGGCCTCAATCGGAGCTTGTTCTTATTCATGTTGTTACTCTTAACTACTTCCCTCTTCTAGATGATGCCTATAATCAATTTCATCACCGTATCTTCTCTAATGTGACACCAACACTCTATCGTAGACATCCGTATCTAGGGCGTCTAGGACCTGGATAGCATCGGGATGAAATAGCCCATGCAAAACCGAACAGTAAAAACAAAAAAAACTTGTTTTTTTTGCATACTTGTTTGTTACTTTGGGTTAGTCATTTTGGGGGTCGAGAGTTTCAACACGTGTGAGGGGATGTGTGCGTACACTAAAATTTATATAGATCGTGAGAAAGTGAAGTAATTTCATCTTAGATCCCAAAGAGATTTTCAATGCTTTCTAAACGGCCTCAATCGGAGCTTGTTCTTATTCATGGTGTTACTCTTAACTACTTCCCTCTTCTAGATGATGCCTATAATCAATTTCGTCACCGTATCTTCTCTAATGTGACACCAACACCCTATCGTAGACATCCGTATCTGGGGCGTCTAGGACCTGGATAGCATCGGGATGAAATAACCCATGCAAAACCGAACACTAAAAACAAAAAGAACTTGTGTTTTTGGCATACTTGTTTGTTACTTTGGGTTAGTCGTTTTGGGGGTCGAGAGTTTCAACACGTGTGAGGGGATGTGTGCGTACACTAAAATTTATATAGATCGTGAGAAAGTGAAGTAATTTCATCTTAGATCCCAAAGAGATTTTCAATGCTTTCTAAACGGCCTCAATCGGAGCTTGTTCTTATTCATGTTGTTACTCTTAACTACTTCCCTCTTCTAGATGATGCCTATAATCAATTTCATCACCGTATCTTCTCTAATGTGACACCAACACCCTATCGTAGACATCCGTATCAGGGGCGTCTAGGACCTGGATAGCATCGGGATGAAATAGCCCATGCAAAACCGAATAGTAAAAACAAAAAAAACTTGTGTATTTTGCATACTTGTTTGTTACTTCGGGTTAGTCATTTTGGGAGTCGAGAGTTTCAACACGTGTGAGGGGATGTGTGCGTACACTAAAATTTATATAGATCGTGAGAAAGTGAAGTAATTTCATCTTAGATACCAAAGAGATTTTCAATGCTTTCTAAACGGCCTCAATCGGAGCTTGTTCTTATTCATGTTGTTACTCTTAACTACTTCCCTCTTCTAGATGATGCCTATAATCAATTTTGTCACCGTATCTTCTCTAATGTGACAACAACACCCTATCGTAGACATCCGTATCTGGGGCGTCTAGGACCTGGATAGCATCGGGATGAAATAGCCCATGCAAAACCGAACAGTAAAAACAAAAAAAAACTTGTGTTTTTTGCATACTTGTTTGTTACTTTGGGTTAGTCGTTTTGGGGATCGAGAGTTTCAACACGTGTGAGGGGATGTGTGCGTACACTAAAATTTATATAGATCGTGAGAAAGTGAAGTAATTTCATCTTAGATCCCAAAGAGATTTTCAATGCTTTCTAAACGGCCTCAATCGGAGCTTGTTCTTATTCATGGTGTTACTCTTAACTACTTCCCTCTTCTAGATGATGCCTATAATCAATTTCGTCACCGTATCTTCTCTAATGTGACACCAACACCCTATCGTAGACATCCGTATCTGGGGCGTCTAGGACCTGGATAGCATCGGGATGAAATAGCCCATGCAAAACCGAACAGTAAAAACAAAAAAACATGTGTTTTTTGCATACCTGTTTGTTACTTTGGGTTAGTCGCTTTGGGGTCGAGAGTTTCAACACGTGTGAGGGGATGTGTGCGTACACTAAAATTTATATAGATCGTGAGAAAGTGAAGTAATTTCATCTTAGATCCCAAAGAGATTTTCAATGCTTTCTAAACGGCCTCAATCGGAGCTTGTTTTTATTCATGTTGTTACTCTTAACTACTTCCCTCTTCTAGATGATGCCTATAATCAATTTCGTCACCGTATCTTCTATAATGTGACACCAACACCCTATCATAGACATCCGTATCTGGGGCGTCTAGGACCTGGATATCATCGGGTTGAAATAGCCCATGCAAAACCGAACAGTAAAAACAAAAAAAACTTGTGTTTTTTGCATACTTGTTTGTTACTTTGGGTTAGTCGTTTTGGTGGTCGAGAGTTTCAACACATGTGAGGGGATGTGTGCGTACACTAAAATTTATATAGATCATGAGAAAGTGAAGTAATTTCATCTTAGATCCCAAAGAGATTTTCAATGCTTTCTAAACGGCCTCAATCAGAGCTTGTTCTTATTCATGTTGTTACTCTTAACTACTTCCCTCTTCTAGATGATGCCTATAATCAATTTCGTCACCGTATCTTCTCTAATGTGACACCAACACCCTATCGTAGACATCCGTATCTGGGGCGACTAGGACCTGGATAGCATCGGGTTGAAATAGCCCATGCAAAACCGAACAGTAAAAACAAAAAAAAACTTGTTTTTTTTGCATACTTGTTTGTTATTTTGGGTTAGTCGTTTTGGGGGTCGAGAGTTTCAACACGTGTGAGGGGATGTGTGCGTACACTAAAATTTATATAGATCGTGAGAAAGTGAAGTAATTTCATCTTAGATCCCAAAGAGATTTTCAATGCTTTCTAAACGGCCTCAATCGGAGCTTGTTCTTATTCATGGTGTTACTCTTAACTACTTCCCTCTTCTAGATGATGCCTATAATCAATTTCGTCACCGTATCTTCTCTAATGTGACACCAACACCCTATCGTAGACATCCGTATCTGGGGCGTCTAGGACCTGGATAGCATCGGGATGAAATAACCCATGCAAAACCGAACACTAAAAACAAAAAAAACTTGTGTTTTTGGCATACTTGTTTGTTACTTTGGGTTAGTCGTTTTGGGGGTCGAGAGTTTCAACACGTGTGAGGGGATGTGTGCGTACACTAAAATTTATATAGATCGTGAGAAAGTGAAGTAATTTCATCTTAGATCCCAAAGAGATTTTCAATGCTTTCTAAACGGCCTCAATCGGAGCTTGTTCTTATTCATGTTGTTACTCTTAACTACTTCCCTCTTCTAGATGATGCCTATAATCAATTTCATCACCGTATCTTCTCTAATGTGACACCAACACCCTATCGTAGACATTCGTATCAGGGGCGTCTAGGACCTGGATAGCATCGGGATGAAATAGCCCATGCAAAACCGAACAGTAAAAACAAAAAAAACTTGTGTATTTTGCATACTTGTTTGTTACTTCGGGTTAGTCATTTTGGGAGTCGAGAGTTTCAACACGTGTGAGGGGATGTGTGCGTACACTAAAATTTATATAGATCGTGAGAAAGTGAAGTAATTTCATCTTAGATACCAAAGAGATTTTCAATGCTTTCTAAACGGCCTCAATCGGAGCTTGTTCTTATTCATGTTGTTACTCTTAACTACTTCCCTCTTCTAGATGATGCCTATAATCAATTTTGTCACCGTATCTTCTCTAATGTGACAACAACACCCTATCGTAGACATCCGTATCTGGGGCGTCTAGGACCTGGATAGCATCGGGATGAAATAGCCCATGCAAAACCGAACAGTAAAAACAAAAAAACTTGTGTTTTTTGCATACTTGTTTGTTACTTTGGGTTAGTCGTTTTGGGGATCGAGAGTTTCAACACGTGTGAGGGGATGTGTGCGTACACTAAAATTTATATAGATCGTGAGAAAGTGAAGTAATTTCATCTTAGATCCCAAAGAGATTTTCAATGCTTTCTAAACGGCCTCAATCGGAGCTTGTTCTTATTCATGGTGTTACTCTTAACTACTTCCCTCTTCTAGATGATGCCTATAATCAATTTCGTCACCGTATCTTCTCTAATGTGACACCAACACCCTATCGTAGACATCCGTATCTGGGGCGTCTAGGACCTGGATAGCATCGGGATGAAATAGCCCATGCAAAACCGAACAGTAAAAACAAAAAAACATGTGTTTTTTGCATACTTGTTTGTTACTTTGGGTTAGTCGTTTTGGGGGTCGAGAGTTTCAACACGTGTGAGGGGATGTGTGCGTACACTAAAATTTATATAGATCGTGAGAAAGTGAAGTAATTTCATCTTAGATCCCAAAGAGATTTTCAATGCTTTCTAAACGGCCTCAATCGGAGCTTGTTTTTATTCATGTTGTTACTCTTAACTACTTCCCTCTTCTAGATGATGCCTATAATCAATTTCGTCACCGTATCTTCTATAATGTGACACCAACACCCTATCATAGACATCCGTATCTGGGGCGTCTAGGACCTGGATATCATCGGGTTGAAATAGCCCATGCAAAACCGAACAGTAAAAACAAAAAAAAAACTTTTGTTTTTTGCATACTTGTTTGTTACTTTGGGTTAGTCGTTTTGGTTGTCGAGAGTTTCAACACATGTGAGGGGATGTGTGCGTACACTAAAATTTATATAGATCATGAGAAAGTGAAGTAATTTCATCTTAGATCCCAAAGAGATTTTCAATGCTTTCTAAACGGCCTCAATCAGAGCTTGTTCTTATTCATGTTGTTACTCTTAACTACTTCCCTCTTCTAGATGATGCCTATAATCAATTTCGTCACCGTATCTTCTCTAATGTGACACCAACACCCTATCGTAGACATCCGTATTCTGGGCGACTAGGACCTGGATCGCATCGTGTTGAAATAGCCCATGCAAAACAGAACACAAAAAACAAAAAAAACTTGTTTTTTGCATACTTGTTTGTTACTTTGGGTTAGTCGTTTTGGGGGTCGAGAGTTTCAACACGTGTGAGGGGATGTGTGCGTACACTAAAATTTATATAGATCGTGAGAAAGTGAAGTAATTTCATCTTAGATCCCAAAGAGATTTTCAATGCTTTCTAAACGGCCTCAATCGGAGCTTGTTCTTATTCATGTTGTTACTCTTAACTACTTCCCTCTTCTAGATGATGCCTATAATCAATTTCGTCACCGTATCTTCTCTAATGTGACACCAACACCCTATCGTAGACATCCGTATCTGGGGCGTCTAGGACCTGGATAGCATCGGGATGAAATAACCCATGCAAAACCGAAGAGTAAAAACAAAAAAAACTTGTGTTTTTTGCATACTTGTTTGTTACTTTGGGTTAGTCGTTTTGGGGGTCGAGAGTTTCAACACGTGTGAGGGGATGTGTGCATACACTAAAATTTATATAGATCGTGAGAAAGTGAAGTAATTTCATCTTAGATCCCAAAGAGATTTTCAATGCTTTCTAAACGGCCTCAATCGGAGCTTGTTCTTATTCATGTTGTTACTCTTAACTACTTCCCTCTTCTAGATGATGCCTATAATCAATTTCATCACCGTATCTTCTCTAATGTGACACCAACACCCTATCGTAGACATCCGTATCTGGGGCGTCTAGGACCTGGATAGCATCGGGATGAAATAACCCATGCAAAACTGAACAGTAAAAACAAAAAAAAAAAATTATATTTTTGCATAAATTTTTGTTACTTTGGGTTAGTCGTTTTGGGGGTCGAGAGTTTCAACACGTGTGAGGGGATGTGTGCGTACACTAAAATTTATATAGATCGTGAGAAAGTGAAGTAATTTCATCTTAGATCCCAAAGAGATTTTCAATGCTTTCTAAACGGCCTCAATCGGAGCTTGTTCTTATTCATGTTGTTACTCTTAACTACTTCCCTCTTCTAGATGATGCCTATAATCAATTTCATCACCGTATCTTCTCTAATGTGACACCAACACCCTATCGTAGACATCCGTATCTAGGGCATCTAGGACCTGGATAGCATCGGGATGAAATAGCCCATGCAAAACCGAACAGTAAAAACAAAAAAAACTTGTTTTTTTTGCATACTTGTTTGTTACTTTGGGTTAGTCATTTTGGGGGTCGAGAGTTTCAACACGTGTGAGGGGATGTGTGCGTACACTAAAATTTATATAGATCGTGAGAAAGTGAAGTAATTTCATCTTAGATCCCAAAGAGATTTTCAATGCTTTCTAAACGGCCTCAATCGGAGCTTGTTCTTATTCATGGTGTTACTCTTAACTACTTCCCTCTTCTAGATGATGCCTATAATCAATTTCGTCACCGTATCTTCTCTAATGTGACACCAACACCCTATCGTAGACATCCGTATCTGGGGCGTCTAGGACCTGGATAGCATCGGGATGAAATAACCCATGCAAAACCGAACACTAAAAACAAAAAAAACTTGTGTTTTTTGCATACTTGTTTGTTACTTTGGGTTAGTCGTTTTGGGGGTCGAGAGTTTCAACACGTGTGAGGGGATGTGTGCGTACACTAAAATTTATATAGATCGTGAGAAAGTGAAGTAATTTCATCTTAGATCCCAAAGAGATTTTCAATGCTTTCTAAACGGCCTCAATCGGAGCTTGTTCTTATTCATGTTGTTACTCTTAACTACTTCCCTCTTCTAGATGATGCCTATAATCAATTTCATCACCGTATCTTCTCTAATGTGACACCAACACCCTATCGTAGACATCCGTATCTAGGGCGTCTAGGACCTGGATAGCATCGGGATGAAATAGCCCATGCAAAACCGAACAGTAAAAACAAAAAACTTGTTTTTTTTGCATACTTGTTTGTTACTTTGGGTTAGTCATTTTGGGGGTCGAGAGTTTCAACACGTGTGAGGGGATGTGTGCGTACACTAAAATTTATATAGATCGTGAGAAAGTGAAGTAATTTCATCTTAGATCCCAAAGAGATTTTCAATGCTTTCTAAACGGCCTCAATCGGAGCTTGTTCTTATTCATGGTGTTACTCTTAACTACTTCCCTCTTCTAGATGATGCCTATAATCAATTTCGTCACCGTATCTTCTCTAATGTGACACCAACACCCTATCGTAGACATCCGTATCTGGGGCGTCTAGGACCTGGATAGCATCGGGATGAAATAACCCATGCAAAACCGAACACTAAAAACAAAAAAAACTTGTGTTTTTGGCATACTTGTTTGTTACTTTGGGTTAGTCGTTTTGGGGGTCGAGAGTTTCAACACGTGTGAGGGGATGTGTGCGTACACTAAAATTTATATAGATCGTGAGAAAGTGAAGTAATTTCATCTTAGATCCCAAAGAGATTTTCAATGCTTTCTAAACGGCCTCAATCGGAGCTTGTTCTTATTCATGTTGTTACTCTTAACTACTTCCCTCTTCTAGATGATGCCTATAATCAATTTCATCACCGTATCTTCTCTAATGTGACACCAACACCCTATCGTAGACATCCATTATCGGGGCGTCTAGGACCTGGATAGCATCGGGATGAAATAGCCCATGCAAAAACCGAACGGTAAAAACAAAAAAACTTGTGTATTTTGCATACTTGTTTGTTACTTCGGGTTAGTCATTTTGGGAGTCGAGAGTTTCAACACGTGTGAGGGGATGTGTGCGTACACTAAAATTTATATAGATCGTGAGAAAGTGAAGTAATTTCATCTTAGATACCAAAGAGATTTTCAATGCTTTCTAAACGGCCTCAATCGGAGCTTGTTCTTATTCATGTTGTTACTCTTAACTACTTCCCTCTTCTAGATGATGCCTATAATCAATTTTGTCACCGTATCTTCTCTAATGTGACAACAACACCCTATCGTAGACATCCGGATCTGGGCGTCTAGGACCTGGATAGCATCGGGATGAAATAGCCCATGCAAAACCGAATAAGAAAAACAAAAAAACTTGTGTTTTTTGCATACTTGTTTGTTACTTTGGGTTAGTCGTTTTGGGGATCGAGAGTTTCAACACGTGTGAGGGGATGTGTGCGTACACTAAAATTTATATAGATCGTGAGAAAGTGAAGTAATTTCATCTTAGATCCCAAAGAGATTTTCAATGCTTTCTAAACGGCCTCAATCGGAGCTTGTTCTTATTCATGGTGTTACTCTTAACTACTTCCCTCTTCTAGATGATGCCTATAATCAATTTCGTCACCGTATCTTCTCTAATGTGACACCAACACCCTATCGTAGACATCCGTATCTGGGGCGTCTAGGACCTGGATAGCATCGGGATGAAATAGCCCATGCAAAACCGAACAGTAAAAACAAAAAAACATGTGTTTTTTGCATACTTGTTTGTTACTTTGGGTTAGTCGTTTTGGGGTCGAGAGTTTCAACACGTGTGAGGGGATGTGTGCGTACACTAAAATTTATATAGATCGTGAGAAAGTGAAGTAATTTCATCTTAGATCCCAAAGAGATTTTCAATGCTTTCTAAACGGCCTCAATCGGAGCTTGTTTTTATTCATGTTGTTACTCTTAACTACTTCCCTCTTCTAGATGATGCCTATAATCAATTTCGTCACCGTATCTTCTATAATGTGACACCAACACCCTATCATAGACATCCGTATCTGGGGCGTCTAGGACCTGGATATCATCGGGATGAAATAACCCATGCAAAACCGGACAGTAAAAACAAAAAAAAACTTGTGTTTTTTGCATACTTGTTTGTTACTTTGGGTTAGTCGTTTTGGAGGTCGAGAGTTTCAACACGTGTGAGGGGATGTGTGCGTACACTAAAATTTATATAGATCGTGAGAAAGTGAAGTAATTTCATCTTAGATCCCAAAGAGATTTTCAATGCTTTCTAAACGGCCTCAATCGGAGCTTGTTCTTATTCATGTTGTTACTCTTAACTACTTCCCTCTTCTAGATGATGCCTATAATCAATTTCGTCACCGTATCTTCACTAATGTGACACCAACACCCTATCGTAGACATCCGTATCTGGGGCGTCTAGGACCTGGATAGCATCGGGATGAACTAGCCCATGCAAAACCGAACAGTAAAAACAAAAAAAACTTGTGTTTTTTGCATACTTGTTTGTTACTTTGGGTTAGTCGTTTTGGGGGTCGAGAGTTTCAACACGTGTGAGGGGATGTGTGCGTACACTAAAATTTATATAGATCGTGAGAAAGTGAAGTAATTTCATCTTAGATCCCAAAGAGATTTTCAATGCTTTCTAAACGGCCTCAATCGGAGCTTGTTCTTATTCATGTTGTTACTCTTAACTACTTCCCTCTTCTAGATGATGCCTATAATCAATTTCGTCACCGTATCTTCTCTAATGTGACACCAACACCCTATCGTAGACATACGTATCTGGGGCGTCTAGGACCTGGATAGCATAGGGATGAAATAACCCATGCAAAACCGAACAGTAAAAACAAAAAAAAAACTTGTGTTTTTTGCATACTTGTTTGTTACTTTGGGTTAGTCGTTTTGGGGGTCGAGAGTTTCAACATGTGTGAGGGGATGTGTGCGTACACTAAAATTTATATAGATCGTGAGAAAGTGAAGTAATTTCATCTTAGATCCCAAAGAGATTTTCAATGCTTTCTAAACGGCCTCAATCGGAGCTTGTTCTTATTCATGTTGTTACTCTTAACTACTTCCCTCTTCTAGATGATGCCTATAATCAATTTCGTCACCGTATCTTCTCTAATGTGACACCAACACCCTATCGTAGACATCCGTATCAGGGGCGTCTAGGACCTGGATAGCATCGGGATGAAATAGCCCATGCAAAACCGAACAGTAAAAACAAAAAAACATGTGTTTTTTGCATACTTGTTTGTTACTTTGGGTTAGTCGTTTTGGGGGTCGAGAGTTTCAACACGTGTGAGGGGATGTGTGCGTACACTAAAATTTATATAGATCGTGAGAAAGTGAAGTAATTTCATCTTAGATCCCAAAGAGATTTTCAATGCTTTCTAAACGGCCTCAATCGGAGCTTGTTCTTATTCATGTTGTTACTCTTAACTACTTCCCTCTTCTAGATGATGCCTATAATCAATTTCGTCACCGTATCTTCTATAATGTGACACCAACACCCTATCGTAGACATCCGTATCTGGGGCGTCTAGGACCTGGATATCATCGGGATGAAATAACCCATGCAAAACCGGACAGTAAAAACAAAAAAAAACTTGTGTTTTTTGCATACTTGTTTGTTACTTTGGGTTAGTCGTTTTGGGGGTCGAGAGTTTCAACACGTGTGAGGGGATGTGTGCGTACACTAAAATTTATATAGATCGTGAGAAAGTGAAGTAATTTCATCTTAGATCCCAAAGAGATTTTCAATGCTTTCTAAACGGCCTCAATCGGAGCTTGTTCTTATTCATGTTGTTACTCTTAACTACTTCCCTCTTCTAGATGATGCCTATAATCAATTTCGTCACCGTATCTTATCTAATGTGACACCAACACCCTATCGTAGACATCCGTATCTGGGGCGTCTAGGACCTGGATAGCATCGGGATGAAATAGCCCATGCAAAACCGAACAGTAAAAACAAAAAAAAACTTGTGTTTTTTGCATACTTGTTTGTTACTTTGGGTTAGTCGTTTTGGGGGTCGAGAGTTTCAACACGTGTGAGGGGATGTGTGCGTACACTAAAATTTATATAGATCGTGAGAAAGTGAAGTAATTTCATCTTAGATCCCAAAGAGATTTTCAATGCTTTCTAAACGGCCTCAATCGGAGCTTGTTCTTATTCATGTTGTTACTCTTAACTACTTCCCTCTTCTAGATGATGCCTATAATCAATTTCGTCACCGTATCTTCTCTAATGTGACACCAACACCCTATCGTAGACATCCGTATCTGGGGCGTCTAGGACCTGGATAGCATCGGGATGAAATAACCCATGCAAAACCGAACAGTAAAAACAAAAAAAAACTTGTGTTTTTTGCATACTTGTTTGTTACTTTGGGTTAGTCGTTTTGGGGGTCGAGAGTTTCAACATGTGTGAGGGGATTTGTGCGTACACTAAAATTTATATAGATCGTGAGAAAGTGAAGTAATTTCATCTTAGATCCCAAAGAGATTTTCAATGCTTTCTAAACGGCCTCAATCGGAGCTTGTTCTTATTCATGTTGTTACTCTTAACTACTTCCCTCTTCTAGATGATGCCTATAATCAATTTCATCACCGTATCTTCTCTAATGTGACACCAACACCCTATCGTAGACATCCGTATCAGGGGCGTCTAGGACCTGGATAGCATCGGGATGAAATAGCCCATGCAAAACCGAACAGTAAAAACAAAAAAAACTTGTGTTTTTTGCATACTTGTTTGTTACTTTGGGTTAGTCGTTTTGGGGGTCGAGAGTTTCAACACGTGTGAGGGGATGTGTGCGTACATTAAAATTTATATAGATCGTGAGAAAGTGAAGTAATTTCATCTTAGATCCCAAAGAGATTTTCAATGCTTTCTAAACGGCCTCAATTGGAGCTTGTTCTTATTCATGTTGTTACTCTTAACTACTTCCCTCTTCTAGATGATGCCTATAATCAATTTCGTCACCGTATCTTCTCTAATGTGACACCAACACCCTATCGTAGACATCCGTATCTGGGGCGTCTAGGACCTGGATAGCATCGGGATGAAATAGCCCATGCAAAACCGAGCAAGATAAACAAAAAAAACTTGTGTTTTTTGCATACTTGTTTGTTACTTTGGGTTAGTCGTTTTGGGGGTCGAGAGTTTCAACACGTGTGAGGGGATGTGTGCATACACTAAAATTTATATAGATCGTGAGAAAGTGAAGTAATTTCATCTTAGATCCCAAAGAGATTTTCAATGCTTTCTAAACGGCCTCAATCGGAGCTTGTTCTTATTCATGGTGTTACTCTTAACTACTTCCCTCTTCTAGATGATGCCTATAATCAATTTCGTCACCGTATCTTCTCTAATGTGACACCAACACCCTATCGTAGACATCCGTATCTGGGGCGTCTAGGACCTGGATAGCATCGGGATGAAATAGCCCATGCAAAACCGAACAGTAAAAACAAAAAAACTTGTGTTTTTTGCATACTTGTTTGTTACTTTGGGTTAGTCGTTTTGGGGTTCGAGAGTTTCAACACGTGTGAGGGGATGTGTGCGTACACTAAAATTTATATAGATCGTGAGAAAGTGAAGTAATTTCATCTTAGATCCCAAAGAGATTTTCAATGCTTTCTAAACGGCCTCAATCGAAGCTTGTTCTTATTCATGTTGTTACTTTTAACCACTTCCCTCTTCTAGATGATGCCTATAATCAATTTCGTCACCGTATCTTCTCTAATGTGACACCAACACCCTATCGTAGACATCCGTATCAGGGGCGTCTAGGACCTGGATAGCATCGGGATGAAATAGCCCATGCAAAACCGAACAGTAAAAACAAAAAAAACTTGTGTTTTTTGCATACTTGTTTGTTACTTTGGGTTAGTCGTTTTGGTGGTCGAGAGTTTCAACACATGTGAGGGGATGTGTGCGTACACTAAAATTTATATAGATCGTGAGAAAGTGAAGTAATTTCATCTTAGATCCCAAAGAGATTTTCAATGCTTTCTAAACGGCCTCAATCAGAGCTTGTTCTTATTCATGTTGTTACTCTTAACTACTTCCCTCTTCTAGATGATGCCTATAATCAATTTCGTCACCGTATCTTCTCTAATGTGACACCAACACCCTATCGTAGACATCCGTATCTGGGGCGTCTAGGACCTGGATAGCATCGGGTTGAAATAGCCCATGCAAAACCGAACAGTAAAAACAAAAAAAAACTTGTTTTTTTTGCATACTTGTTTGTTATTTTGGGTTAGTCGTTTTGGGGGTCGAGAGTTTCAACACGTGTGAGGGGATGTGTGCGTACACTAAAATTTATATAGATCGTGAGAAAGTGAAGTAATTTCATCTTAGATCCCAAAGAGATTTTCAATGCTTTCTAAACGGCCTCAATCGGAGCTTGTTCTTATTCATGTTGTTACTCTTAACTACTTCCCTCTTCTAGATGATGCCTATAATCAATTTCGTCACCGTATCTTCTCTAATGTGACACCAACACCCTATCGTAGACATCCGTATCTGGGGCGTCTAGGACCTGGATAGCATCGGGATGAAATAACCCATGCAAAACCGAACAGTAAAAACAAAAAAAACTTGTGTTTTTTGCATACTTGTTTGTTACTTTGGGTTAGTCGTTTTGGTGTCGAGAGTTTCAACACGTGTGAGGGGATGTGTGCGTACACTAAAATTTATATAGATCGTGAGAAAGTGAAGTAATTTCATCTTAGATCCCAAAGAGATTTTCAATGCTTTCTAAACGGCCTCAATCGGAGCTTGTTCTTATTCATGTTGTTACTCTTAACTACTTCCCTCTTCTAGATGATGCCTATAATCAATTTCGTCACCGTATCTTCTCTAATGTGACACCAACACCCTATCGTAGACATCCGTATCTCGGGCGTCTAGGACTGGATAGCATCGGGATGAAATAACCCATGCAAAACCGAACAGTAAAAACAAAAAAAACTTGTGTTTTTTGCATACTTGTTTGTTACTTTGGGTTAGTCGTTTTGGGGGTCGAGAGTTTCAACACGTGTGAGGGGATGTGTGCGTACACTAAAATTTATATAGATCGTGAGAAAGTGAAGTAATTTCATCTTAGATCCCAAAGAGATTTTCAATGCTTTCTAAACGGCCTCAATCGGAGCTTGTTCTTATTCATGTTGTTACTCTTAACTACTTCCCTCTTCTAGATGATGCCTATAATCAATTTCGTCACCGTATCTTCTCTAATGTGACACCAACACCCTATCGTAGACATCCGTATCTGGGGCGTCTAGGACCTGGATAGCATCGGGATGAAATAGCCCATGCAAAACCGAACAGTATAAACAAAAAAAACTTGTGTTTTTTGCATACTTGTTTGTTACTTTGGGTTAGTCGTTTTGGGGGTCGAGAGTTTCAACACGTGTGAGGGGATGTGTGCGTACACTAAAATTTATATAGATCGTGAGAAAGTGAAGTAATTTCATCTTAGATCCCAAAGAGATTTTCAATGCTTTCTAAACGGCCTCAATCGGAGCTTGTTCTTATTCATGGTGTTACTCTTAACTACTTCCCTCTTCTAGATGATGCCTATAATCAATTTCGTCACCGTATCTTCTCTAATGTGACACCAACACCCTATCGTAGACATCCGTATACGGGGCGTCTAGGACCTGGATAGCATCGGGATGAAATAGCCCATGCAAAACCGAACAGTAAAAACAAAAAAAACTTGTGTTTTTTGCATACTTGTTTGTTACTTTGGGTTAGTCGTTTTGGGGTTCGAGAGTTTCAACACGTGTGAGGGGATGTGTGCGTACACTAAAATTTATATAGATCGTGAGAAAGTGAAGTAATTTCATCTTAGATCCCAAAGAGATTTTCAATGCTTTCTAAACGGCCTCAATCGAAGCTTGTTCTTATTCATGTTGTTACTTTTAACCACTTCCCTCTTCTAGATGATGCCTATAATCAATTTCGTCACCGTATCTTCTCTAATGTGACACCAACACCCTATCGTAGACATCCGTATCAGGGGCGTCTAGGACCTGGATAGCATCGGGATGAAATAGCCCATGCAAAACCGAACAGTAAAAACAAAAAAAACTTGTGTTTTTTGCATACTTGTTTGTTACTTTGGGTTAGTCGTTTTGGTGGTCGAGAGTTTCAACACATGTGAGGGGATGTGTGCGTACACTAAAATTTATATAGATCGTGAGAAAGTGAAGTAATTTCATCTTAGATCCCAAAGAGATTTTCAATGCTTTCTAAACGGCCTCAATCGTAGCTTGTTCTTATTCATGTTGTTACTCTTAACTACTTCCCTCTTCTAGATGATGCCTATAATCAATTTCGTCACCGTATCTTCTCTAATGTGACACCAACACCCTATCGTAGACATCCGTATCTGGGGCGTCTAGGACCTGGATAGCATCGGGTTGAAATAGCCCATGCAAAACCGAACAGTAAAAACAAAAAAAAACTTGTTTTTTTTGCATACTTGTTTGTTATTTTGGGTTAGTCGTTTTGGGGGTCGAGAGTTTCAACACGTGTGAGGGGATGTGTGCGTACACTAAAATTTATATAGATCGTGAGAAAGTGAAGTAATTTCATCTTAGATCCCAAAGAGATTTTCAATGCTTTCTAAACGGCCTCAATCGGAGCTTGTTCTTATTCATGTTGTTACTCTTAACTACTTCCCTCTTCTAGATGATGCCTATAATCAATTTCGTCACCGTATCTTCTCTAATGTGACACCAACACCCTATCGTAGACATCCGTATCTGGGGCGTCTAGGACCTGGATAGCATCGGGATGAAATAACCCATGCAAAACCGAACAGTAAAAACAAAAAAACTTGTGTTTTTTGCATACTTGTTTGTTACTTTGGGTTAGTCGTTTTGGGGGTCGAGAGTTTCAACACGTGTGAGGGGATGTGTGCGTACACTAAAATTTATATAGATCGTGAGAAAGTGAAGTAATTTCATCTTAGATCCCAAAGAGATTTTCAATGCTTTCTAAACGGCCTCAATCGGAGCTTGTTCTTATTCATGTTGTTACTCTTAACTACTTCCCTCTTCTAGATGATGCCTATAATCAATTTCGTCACCGTATCTTCTCTAATGTGACACCAACACCCTATCGTAGACATCCGTATCACGGGGCGTCTAGGACCTGGATAGCATCGGGATGAAATAGCCCATGCAAAACCGAACAGTAAAAACAAAAAAAACTTGTGTTTTTTGCATACTTGTTTGTTACTTTGGGTTAGTCGTTTTGGGGTCGAGAGTTTCAACACGTGTGAGGGGATGTGTGCGTACACTAAAATTTATATAGATCGTGAGAAAGTGAAGTAATTTCATCTTAGATCCCAAAGAGATTTTCAATGCTTTCTAAACGGCCTCAATCGGAGCTTGTTCTTATTCATGGTGTTACTCTTAACTACTTCCCTCTTCTAGATGATGCCTATAATCAATTTCGTCACCGTATCTTCTCTAATGTGACACCAACACCCTATCGTAGACATCCGTATCAGGGGCGTCTAGGACCTGGATAGCATCGGGATGAAATAGCCCATGCAAAACCGAACAGTAAAAACAAAAAAAACTTGTGTTTTTTGCATACTTGTTTGTTACTTTGGGTTAGTCGTTTTGGGGTTCGAGAGTTTCAACACGTGTGAGGGGATGTGTGCGTACACTAAAATTTATATAGATCGTGAGAAAGTGAAGTAATTTCATCTTAGATCCCAAAGAGATTTTCAATGCTTTCTAAACGGCCTCAATCGAAGCTTGTTCTTATTCATGTTGTTACTTTTAACCACTTCCCTCTTCTAGATGATGCCTATAATCAATTTCGTCACCGTATCTTCTCTAATGCGACACCAACACCCTATCGTAGACATCCGTATCAGGGGCGTCTAGGACCTGGATAGCATCGGGATGAAATAGCCCATGCAAAACCGAACAGTAAAAACAAAAAAAACTTGTGTTTTTTGCATACTTGTTTGTTACTTTGGGTTAGTCGTTTTGGTGGTCGAGAGTTTCAACACATGTGAGGGGATGTGTGCGTACACTAAAATTTATATAGATCGTGAGAAAGTGAAGTAATTTCATCTTAGATCCCAAAGAGATTTTCAATGCTTTCTAAACGGCCTCAATCAGAGCTTGTTCTTATTCATGTTGTTACTCTTAACTACTTCCCTCTTCTAGATGATGCCTATAATCAATTTCGTCACCGTATCTTCTCTAATGTGACACCAACACCCTATCGTAGACATCCGTATCTGGGGCGTCTAGGACCTGGATAGCATCGGGTTGAAATAGCCCATGCAAAACCGAACAGTAAAAACAAAAAAACTTGTTTTTTGCATACTTGTTTGTTATTTTGGGTTAGTCGTTTTGGGCGTCGAGAGTTTCAACACGTGTGAGGGGATGTGTGCGTACACTAAAATTTATATAGATCGTGAGAAAGTGAAGTAATTTCATCTTAGATCCCAAAGAGATTTTCAATGCTTTCTAAACGGCCTCAATCGGAGCTTGTTCTTATTCATGTTGTTACTCTTAACTACTTCCCTCTTCTAGATGATGCCTATAATCAATTTCGTCACCGTATCTTCTCTAATGTGACACCAACACCCTATCGTAGACATCCGTATCTAGGGCGTCTAGGACCTGGATAGCATCGGGATGAAATAACCCATGCAAAACCGAACAGTAAAAACAAAAAAACTTGTGTTTTTTGCATACTTGTTTGTTACTTTGGGTTAGTCGTTTTGGGGGTCGAGAGTTTCAACACGTGTGAGGGGATGTGTGCGTACACTAAAATTTATATAGATCGTGAGAAAGTGAAGTAATTTCATCTTAGATCCCAAAGAGATTTTCAATGCTTTCTAAACGGCCTCAATCGGAGCTTGTTCTTATTCATGTTGTTACTCTTAACTACTTCCCTCTTCTAGATGATGCCTATAATCAATTTCATCACCGTATCTTCTCTAATGTGACACCAACACCCTATCGTAGACATCCGTATCTGGGGCGTCTAGGACCTGGATAGCATCGGGATGAAATAACCCATGCAAAACCGAACAGTAAAAACAAAAAAAAAACTTGTGTTTTTTGCATACTTGTTTGTTACTTTGGGTTAGTCGTTTTGGGAGTCGAGAGTTTCAACACGTGTGAGGGGATGTGTGCGTACACTAAAATTTATATAGATCGTGAGAAAGTGCAGTAATTTCATCTTAGATCCCAAAGAGATTTTCAATGCTTTCTAAACGGCCTCAATCGGAGCTTGTTCTTATTCATGTTGTTACTCTTAACTACTTCCCTCTTCTAGATGATGCCTATAATCAATTTCATCACCGTATCTTCTCTAATGTGACACCAACACCCTATCGTAGACATCCGTATCTAGGGCATCTAGGACCTGGATAGCATCGGGATGAAATAGCCCATGCAAAACCGAACAGTAAAAACAAAAAAAACTTGTTTTTTTTGCATACTTGTTTGTTACTTTGGGTTAGTCATTTTGGGGGTCGAGAGTTTCAACACGTGTGAGGGGATGTGTGCGTACACTAAAATTTATATAGATCGTGAGAAAGTGAAGTAATTTCATCTTAGATCCCAAAGAGATTTTCAATGCTTTCTAAACGGCCTCAATCGGAGCTTGTTCTTATTCATGGTGTTACTCTTAACTACTTCCCTCTTCTAGATGATGCCTATAATCAATTTCGTCATCGTATCTTCTCTAATGTGACACCAACACCCTATCGTAGACATCCGTATCTGGGGCGTCTAGGACCTGGATAGCATCGGGATGAAATAACCCATGCAAAACCGAACACTAAAAACAAAAAAAACTTGTGTTTTTTGCATACTTGTTTGTTACTTTGGGTTAGTCATTTTGGGGGTCGAGAGTTTCAACACGTGTGAGGGGATGTGTGCGTACACTAAAATTTATATAGATCGTGAGAAAGTGAAGTAATTTCATCTTAGATCCCAAAGTGATTTTCAATGCTTTCTAAACGGCCTCAATCGGAGCTTGTTCTTATTCATGTTGTTACTCTTAACTACTTCCCTCTTCTAGATGATGCCTATAATCAATTTCATCACCGTATCTTCTCTAATGTGACACCAACACCCTATCGTAGACATCCGTATCAGGGGCGTCTAGGACCTGGATAGCATCGGGATGAAATAGCCCATGCAAAACCGAACAGTAAAAACAAAAAAAACTTGTGTATTTTGCATACTTGTTTGTTACTTTGGGTTAGTCGTTTTGGGAGTCGAGAGTTTCAACACGTGTGAGGGGATGTGTGCGTACACTAAAATTTATATAGATCGTGAGAAAGTGAAGTAATTTCATCTTAGATACCAAAGAGATTTTCAATGCTTTCTAAACGGCCTCAATCGGAGCTTGTTCTTATTCATGTTGTTACTCTTAACTACTTCCCTCTTCTAGATGATGCCTATAATCAATTTTGTCACCGTATCTTCTCTAATGTGACAACAACACCCTATCGTAGACATCCGTATCTGGGGCGTCTAGGACCTGGATAGCATCGGGATGAAATAGCCCATGCAAAACCGAACAGTAAAAACAAAAAAACTTGTGTTTTTTGCATACTTGTTTGTTACTTTGGGTTAGTCGTTTTGGGGATCGAGAGTTTCAACACGTGTGAGGGGATGTGTGCGTACACTAAAATTTATATAGATCGTGAGAAAGTGAAGTAATTTCATCTTAGATCCCAAAGAGATTTTCAATGCTTTCTAAACGGCCTCAATCGGAGCTTGTTCTTATTCATGGTGTTACTCTTAACTACTTCCCTCTTCTAGATGATGCCTATAATCAATTTCGTCACCGTATCTTCTCTAATGTGACACCAACACCCTATCGTAGACATCCGTATCTGGGGCGTCTAGGACCTGGATAGCATCGGGATGAAATAGCCCATGCAAAACCGAACAGTAAAAACAAAAAAACATGTGTTTTTTGCATACTTGTTTGTTACTTTGGGTTAGTCGTTTTGGGGGTCGAGAGTTTCAACACGTGTGAGGGGATGTGTGCGTACACTAAAATTTATATAGATCGTGAGAAAGTGAAGTAATTTCATCTTAGATCCCAAAGAGATTTTCAATGCTTTCTAAACGGCCTCAATCGGAGCTTGTTTTTATTCATGTTGTTACTCTTAACTACTTCCCTCTTCTAGATGATGCCTATAATCAATTTCGTCACCGTATCTTCTATAATGTGACACCAACACCCTATCGTAGACATCCGTATCTGGGGCGTCTAGGACCTGGATATCATCGGGATGAAATAACCCATGCAAAACCGGACAGTAAAAACAAAAAAAAACTTGTGTTTTTTGCATACTTGTTTGTTACTTTGGGTTAGTCGTTTTGGGGGTCGAGAGTTTCAACACGTGTGAGGGGATGTGTGCGTACACTAAAATTTATATAGATCGTGAGAAAGTGAAGTAATTTCATCTTAGATCCCAAAGAGATTTTCAATGCTTTCTAAACGGCCTCAATCGGAGCTTGTTCTTATTCATGTTGTTACTCTTAACTACTTCCCTCTTCTAGATGATGCCTATAATCAATTTCGTCACCGTATCTTCTCTAATGTGACACCAACACCCTATCGTAGACATCCGTATCTGGGGCGTCTAGGACCTGGATAGCATCGGGATGAAATAGCCCATGCAAAACCGAACAGTAAAAACAAAAAAACTTGTGTTTTTTGCATACTTGTTTGTTACTTTGGGTTAGTCGTTTTGGGGGTCGAGAGTTTCAACACGTGTGAGGGGATGTGTGCGTACACTAAAATTTATATAGATCGTGAGAAAGTGAAGTAATTTCATCTTAGATCCCAAAGAGATTTTCAATGCTTTCTAAACGGCCTCAATCGGAGCTTGTTCTTATTCATGTTGTTACTCTTAACTACTTCCCTCTTCTAGATGATGCCTAGAATCAATTTCGTCACCGTATCTTCTCTAATGTGACACCAACACCCTATCGTAGACATCCGTATCTGGGGCGTCTAGGACCTGGATAGCATCGGGATGAAATAACCCATGAAAAACCGAACAGTAAAAACAAAAAAAAAACTTGTGTTTTTTGCATACTTGTTTGTTACTTTGGGTTAGTCGTTTTGGGGGTCGAGAGTTTCAACATGTGTGAGGGGATGTGTGCGTACACTAAAATTTATATAGATCGTGAGAAAGTGAAGTAATTTCATCTTAGATCCCAAAGAGATTTTCAATGCTTTCTAAACGGCCTCAATCGGAGCTTGTTCTTATTCATGGTGTTACTCTTAACTACTTCCCTCTTCTAGATGATGCCTATAATCAATTTCGTCACCGTATCTTCTCTAATGTGACACCAACACTCTATCGTAGACATCCGTATCTGGGGCGTCTAGGACCTGGATAGCATCGGGATGAAATAGCCCATGCAAAACCGAACAGTAAAAACAAAAAAACATGTGTTTTTGCATACTTGTTTGTTACTTTGGGTTAGTCGTTTTGGGGGTCGAGAGTTTCAACACGTGTGAGGGGATGTGTGCGTACACTAAAATTTATATAGATCGTGAGAAAGTGAAGTAATTTCATCTTAGATCCCAAAGAGATTTTCAATGCTTTCTAAACGGCCTCAATCGGAGCTTGTTCTTATTCATGTTGTTACTCTTAACTACTTCCCTCTTCTAGATGATGCCTAGAATCAATTTCGTCACCGTATCTTCTCTAATGTGACACCAACACCCTATCGTAGACATCCGTATCTGGGGCGTCTAGGACCTGGATAGCATCGGGATGAAATAACCCATGCAAAACCGAACAGTAAAAAGAAAAAAAAAACTTGTGTTTTTTGCATGTCGAGAGTTTCAACATGTGTGAGGGGATGTGTGCGTACACTAAAATTTATATAGATCGTGAGAAAGTGAAGTAATTTCATCTTAGATCCCAAAGAGATTTTCAATGCTTTCTAAACGGCCTCAATCGGAGCTTGTTCTTATTCATGTTGTTACTCTTAACTACTTCCCTCTTCTAGATGATGCCTATAATCAATTTCGTCACCGTATCTTCTCTAATGTGACACCAACACCCTATCGTAGACATCCGTATCAGGGGCGTCTAGGACCTGGATAGCATCGGGATGAAATAGCCCATGCAAAACCGAACAGTAAAAACAAAAAAACATGTGTTTTTTGCATACTTGTTTGTTACTTTGGGTTAGTCGTTTTGGGGGTCGAGAGTTTCAACACGTGTGAGGGGATGTGTGCGTACACTAAAATTTATATAGATCGTGAGAAAGTGAAGTAATTTCATCTTAGATCCCAAAGAGATTTTCAATGCTTTCTAAACGGCCTCAATCGGAGCTTGTTCTTATTCATGTTGTTACTCTTAACTACTTCCCTCTTCTAGATGATGCCTATAATCAATTTCGTCACCGTATCTTCTATAATGTGACACCAACACCCTATCGTAGACATCCGTATCTGGGGCGTCTAGGACCTGGATATCATCGGGATGAAATAACCCATGCAAAACCGGACAGTAAAAACAAAAAAAAACTTGTGTTTTTTGCATACTTGTTTGTTACTTTGGGTTAGTCGTTTGGGGGTCGAGAGTTTCAACACGTGTGAGGGGATGTGTGCGTACACTAAAATTTATATAGATCGTGAGAAAGTGAAGTAATTTCATCTTAGATCCCAAAGAGATTTTCAATGCTTTCTAAACGGCCTCAATCGGAGCTTTTATTCATGTTGTTACTCTTAACTACTTCCCTCTTCTAGATGATGCCTATAATCAATTTCGTCACCGTATCTTCTCTAATGTGACACCAACACCCTATCGTAGACATCCGTATCTGGGGCGTCTAGGACCTGGATAGAATCGGGATGAAATAGCCCATGCAAAACCGAACAGTAAGAACAAAAAAAAACTTGTGTTTTTTGCATACTTGTTTGTTACTTTGGGTTAGTCGTTTTGGGGGTCGAGAGTTTCAACACGTGTGAGGGGATGTGTGCGTACACTAAAATTTATATAGATCGTGAGAAAGTGAAGTAATTTCATCTTAGATCCCAAAGAGATTTTCAATGCTTTCTAAACGGCCTCAATCGGAGCTTGTTCTTATTCATGTTGTTACTCTTAACTACTTCCCTCTTCTAGATGATGCCTATAATCAATTTCGTCACCGTATCTTCTCTAATGTGACACCAACACCCTATCGTAGACATCCGTATCTGGGGGGGCGTCTAGGACCTGGATAGCATCGGGATGAAATAACCCATGCAAAACCGAACAGTAAAAACAAAAAAAAACTTGTGTTTTTTGCATACTTGTTTGTTACTTTGGGTTAGTCGTTTTGGGGGTCGAGAGTTTCAACATGTGTGAGGGGATGTGTGCGTACACTAAAATTTATATAGATCGTGAGAAAGTGAAGTAATTTTATCTTAGATCCCAAAGAGATTTTCAATGCTTTCTAAACGGCCTCAATCGGAGCTTGTTCTTATTCATGTTGTTACTCTTAACTACTTCCCTCTTCTAGATGATGCCTATAATCAATTTCATCACCGTATCTTCTCTAATGTGACACCAACACCCTATCGTAGACATCCGTATCAGGGGCATCTAGGACCTGGATAGCATCGGGATGAAATAGCCCATGCAAAACCGAACAGTAAAAACAAAAAAAAACTTGTGTTTTTTGCATACTTGTTTGTTACTTTGGGTTAGTCGTTTTGGGGTCGAGAGTTTCAACACGTGTGAGGGGATGTGTGCGTACATTAAAATTTATATAGATCGTGAGAAAGTGAAGTAATTTCATCTTAGATCCCAAAGAGATTTTCAATGCTTTCTAAACGGCCTCAATCGGAGCTTGTTCTTATTCATGTTGTTACTCTTAACTACTTCCCTCTTCTAGATGATGCCTATAATCAATTTCGTCACCGTATCTTCTCTAATGTGACACCAACACCCTATCGTAGACATCCGTATCTGGGGCGTCTAGGACCTGGATAGCATCGGGATGAAATAGCCCATGCAAAACCGAACAGTATAAACAAAAAAAACTTGTGTTTTTTTGCATACTTGTTTGTTACTTTGGGTTAGTCGTTTTGGGGGTCGAGAGTTTCAACACGTGTGAGGGGATGTGTGCGTACACTAAAATTTATATAGATCGTGAGAAAGTGAAGTAATTTCATCTTAGATCCCAAAGAGATTTTCAATGCTTTCTAAACGGCCTCAATCGGAGCTTGTTCTTATTCATGGTGTTACTCTTAACTACTTCCCTCTTCTAGATGATGCCTATAATCAATTTCGTCACCGTATCTTCTCTAATGTGACACCAACACCCTATCGTAGACATCCGTATCTGGGGCGTCTAGGACCTGGATAGCATCGGGATGAAATAGCCCATGCAAAACCGAACAGTAAAAACAAAAAAACTTGTGTTTTTTGCATACTTGTTTGTTACTTTGGGTTAGTCGTTTTGGGGTTCGAGAGTTTCAACACGTGTGAGGGGATGTGTGCGTACACTAAAATTTATATAGATCGTGAGAAAGTGAAGTAATTTCATCTTAGATCCCAAAGAGATTTTCAATGCTTTCTAAACGGCCTCAATCGAAGCTTGTTCTTATTCATGTTGTTACTTTTAACTACTTCCCTCTTCTAGATGATGCCTATAATCAATTTCGTCACCGTATCTTCTCTAATGTGACACCAACACCCTATCGTAGACATCCGTATCTGGGGCGTCTAGGACCTGGATAGCATCGGGATGAAATAGCCCATGCAAAACCGAACAGTAAAAACAAAAAAAACTTGTGTTTTTTGCATACTTGTTTGTTACTTTGGGTTAGTCGTTTTGGGGTTCGAGAGTTTCAACACGTGTGAGGGGATGTGTGCGTACACTAAAATTTATATAGATCGTGAGAAAGTGAAGTAATTTCATCTTAGATCCCAAAGAGATTTTCAATGCTTTCTAAACGGCCTCAATCGGAGCTTGTTCTTATTCATGTTGTTACTTTTAACTACTTCCCTCTTCTAGATGATGCCTATAATCAATTTCGTCACCGTATCTTCTCTAATGTGACACCAACACCCTATCGTAGACATCCGTATCTGGGGCGTCTAGGACCTGGATAGCATCGGGATGAAATAGCCCATGCAAAACCGAACAGTAAAAACAAAAACAAAAACTTGTGTTTTTTGCATACTTGTTTGTTACTTTGGGTTAGTCGTTTTGGGGGTCGAGAGTTTCAACACGTGTGAGGGGATGTGTGCGTACACTAAAATTTATATAGATCGTGAGAAAGTGAAGTAATTTCATCTTAGATCCCAAAGAGATTTTCAATGCTTTCTAAACGGCCTCAATCGGAGCTTGTTCTTATTCATGTTGTTACTCTTAACTACTTCCCTCTTCTAGATGATGCCTATAATCAATTTCGTCACCGTATCTTCTCTAATGTGACACCAACACCCTATCGTAGACATCCATATCTGGGGCGTCTAGGACCTGGATAGCATCGGGATGAAATAGCCCATGCAAAACCGAACAGTAAAAACAAAAAAAAACTTGTGTTTTTTGCATACTTGTTTGTTACTTTGGGTTAGTCGTTTTGGGGGTCGAGAGTTTCAACATGTGTGAGGGGATGTGTGCGTACACTAAAATTTATATAGATCGTGAGAAAGTGAAGTAATTTCATCTTAGATCCCAAAGAGATTTTCAATGCTTTCTAAACGGCCTCAATCGGAGCTTGTTCTTATTCATGTTGTTACTCTTAACTACTTCCCTCTTCTAGATGATGCCTATAATCAATTTCGTCACCGTATCTTCTCTAATGTGACACCAACACCCTATCGTAGACATCCGTATCAGGGGCGTCTAGGACCTGGATAGCATCGGGATGAAATAGCCCATGCAAAACCGAACAGTAAAAACAAAAAAAAAACTTGTGTTTTTTGCATACTTGTTTGTTACTTTGGGTTAGTCGTTTTGGGGGTCGAGAGTTTCAACACGTGTGAGGGGATGTGTGCGTACATTAAAATTTATATAGATCATGAGAAAGTGAAGTAATTTCATCTTAGATCCCAAAGAGATTTTCAATGCTTTCTAAACGGCCTCAATCGGAGCTTGTTCTTATTCATGTTGTTACTCTTAACTACTTCCCTCTTCTAGATGATGCCTATAATCAATTTCGTCACCGTATCTTCTCTAATGTGACACCAACACCCTATCGTAGACATCCGTATCTGGGGCGTCTAAAACCTGGATAGCATCGGGATGAAATAGCCCATGCAAAACCGAACAGTAAAAACAAAAAAACTTGTGTTTTTTGCATACTTGTTTGTTACTTTGGGTTAGTCGTTTTGGGGGTCGAGAGTTTCAACACGTGTGAGGGGATGTGTGCGTACACTAAAATTTATATAGATCGTGAGAAAGTGAAGTAATTTCATCTTAGATCCCAAAGAGATTTTCAATGCTTTCTAAACGGCCTCAATCGGAGCTTGTTCTTATTCATGGTGTTACTCTTAACTACTTCCCTCTTCTAGATGATGCCTATAATCAATTTCGTCACCGTATCTTCTCTAATGTGACACCAACACCCTATCGTAGACATCCGTATCAGGGCGTCTAGGACCTGGATAGCATCGGGATGAAATAGCCCATGCAAAACCGAACAGTAAAAACAAAAAAACTTGTGTTTTTTGCATACTTGTTTGTTACTTTGGGTTAGTCGTTTTGGGGTTCGAGAGTTTCAACACGTGTGAGGGGATGTGTGCGTACACTAAAATTTATATAGATCGTGAGAAAGTGAAGTAATTTCATCTTAGATCCCAAAGAGATTTTCAATGCTTTCTAAACGGCCTCAATCGAAGCTTGTTCTTATTCATGTTGTTACTTTTAACTACTTCCCTCTTCTAGATGATGCCTATAATCAATTTCGTCACCGTATCTTCTCTAATGTGACACCAACACCCTATCGTAGACATCCGTATCTGGGCGTCTAGGACCTGGATAGCATCGGGATGAAATAGCCCATGCAAAACCGAACAGTAAAAACAAAAAAAACTTGTGTTTTTTGCATACTTGTTTGTTACTTTGGGTTAGTCGTTTTGGGGTTCGAGAGTTTCAACACGTGTGAGGGGATGTGTGCGTACACTAAAATTTATATAGATCGTGAGAAAGTGAAGTAATTTCATCTTAGATCCCAAAGAGATTTTCAATGCTTTCTAAACGGCCTCAATCGGAGCTTGTTCTTATTCATGTTGTTACTTTTAACTACTTCCCTCTTCTAGATGATGCCTATAATCAATTTCGTCACCGTATCTTCTCTAATGTGACACCAACACCCTATCGTAGACATCCGTATCAGGGGCGTCTAGGACCTGGATAGCATCGGGATGAAATAGCCCATGCAAAACCGAACAGTAAAAACAAAAACAAAAACTTGTGTTTTTTGCATACTTGTTTGTTACTTTGGGTTAGTCGTTTTGGGGGTCGAGAGTTTCAACACGTGTGAGGGGATGTGTGCGTACACTAAAATTTATATAGATCGTGAGAAAGTGAAGTAATTTCATCTTAGATCCCAAAGAGATTTTCAATGCTTTCTAAACGGCCTCAATCGGAGCTTGTTCTTATTCATGTTGTTACTCTTAACTACTTCCCTCTTCTAGATGATGCCTATAATCAATTTCGTCACCGTATCTTCTCTAATGTGACACCAACACCCTATCGTAGACATCCATATCTAGGGCGTCTAGGACCTGGATAGCATCGGATGAAATAGCCCATGCAAAACCGAACAGTAAAAACAAAAAAAAACTTGTGTTTTTTGCATACTTGTTTGTTACTTTGGGTTAGTCGTTTTGGGGGTCGAGAGTTTCAACATGTGTGAGGGGATGTGTGCGTACACTAAAATTTATATAGATCGTGAGAAAGTGAAGTAATTTCATCTTAGATCCCAAAGAGATTTTCAATGCTTTCTAAACGGCCTCAATCGGAGCTTGTTCTTATTCATGTTGTTACTCTTAACTACTTCCCTCTTCTAGATGATGCCTATAATCAATTTCGTCACCGTATCTTCTCTAATGTGACACCAACACCCTATCGTAGACATCCGGATCAGTCTCGTCTAGGACCTGGATAGCATCGGGATGAAATAGCCCATGCAAAACCGAACAGTAAAAACAAAAAAAATTGTGTTTTTTTCTAACTTGTTTGTTACTTTGGGTTAGTCGTTTTTGGGTCGAGAGTTTCAACACGTGTGAGGGGATGTGTGCGTACATTAAAATTTATATAGATCATGAGAAAGTGAAGTAATTTCATCTTAGATCCCAAAGAGATTTTCAATGCTTTCTAAACGGCCTCAATCGGAGCTTGTTCTTATTCATGTTGTTACTCTTAACTACTTCCCTCTTCTAGATGATGCCTATAATCAATTTCGTCACCGTATCTTCTCTAATGTGACACCAACACCCTATCGTAGACATCCGTATCTGGGGCGTCTAAAACCTGGATAGCATCGGGATGAAATAGCCCATGCAAAACCGAACAGTAAAAACAAAAAAACTTGTGTTTTTTGCATACTTGTTTGTTACTTTGGGTTAGTCGTTTTGGGGGTCGAGAGTTTCAACACGTGTGAGGGGATGTGTGCGTACACTAAAATTTATATAGATCGTGAGAAAGTGAAGTAATTTCATCTTAGATCCCAAAGAGATTTTCAATGCTTTCTAAACGGCCTCAATCGGAGCTTGTTCTTATTCATGGTGTTACTCTTAACTACTTCCCTCTTCTAGATGATGCCTATAATCAATTTCGTCACCGTATCTTCTCTAATGTGACACCAACACCCTATCGTAGACATCCGTATCTGGGGCGTCTAGGACCTGGATAGCATCGGGATGAAATAGCCCATGCAAAACTGAACAGTAAAAACAAAAAAAACTTGTTTTTTTTGCATACTTGTTTGTTACTTTGGGTTAGTCGTTTTGGGGTTCGAGAGTTTCAACACGTGTGAGGGGATGTGTGCGTACACTAAAATTTATATAGATCGTGAGAAAGTGAAGTAATTTCATCTTAGATCCCAAAGAGATTTTCAATGCTTTCTAAACGGCCTCAATCGAAGCTTGTTCTTATTCATGTTGTTACTTTTAACTACTTCCCTCTTCTAGATGATGCCTATAATCAATTTCGTCACCGTATCTTCTCTAATGTGACACCAACACCCTATCGTAGACATCCGTATCCTGGGCGTCTAGGACCTGGATAGCATCGGGATGAAATAGCCCATGCAAAACCGAACAGTAAAAACAAAAAAAACTTGTGTTTTTTGCATACTTGTTTGTTACTTTGGGTTAGTCGTTTTGGGGTTCGAGAGTTTCAACACGTGTGAGGGGATGTGTGCGTACACTAAAATTTATATAGATCGTGAGAAAGTGAAGTATTTTCATCTTAGATCCCAAAGAGATTTTCAATGCTTTCTAAACGGCCTCAATCGGAGCTTGTTCTTATTCATGTTGTTACTTTTAACTACTTCCCTCTTCTAGATGATGCCTATAATCAATTTCGTCACCGTATCTTCTCTAATGTGACACCAACACCCTATCGTAGACATCCCTCACTCGGCCCTCTAGGACCTGGATAGCATCGGGATGAAATAGCCCATGCAAAACCGAACAGTAAAAACAAAAACAAAAACTTGTGTTTTTTGCATACTTGTTTGTTACTTTGGGTTAGTCGTTTTGGGGGTCGAGAGTTTCAACACGTGTGAGGGGATGTGTGCGTACACTAAAATTTATATAGATCGTGAGAAAGTGAAGTAATTTCATCTTAGATCCCAAAGAGATTTTCAATGCTTTCTAAACGGCCTCAATCGGAGCTTGTTCTTATTCATGTTGTTACTCTTAACTACTTCCCTCTTCTAGATGATGCCTATAATCAATTTCGTCACCGTATCTTCTCTAATGTGACACCAACACCCTATCGTAGACATCCGGATCTGGGGCGTCTAGGACCTGGATAGCATCGGGATGAAATAGCCCATGCAAAACCGAACAGTAAAAACAAAAAAAACTTGTGTTTTTTGCATACTTGTTTGTTACTTTGGGTTAGTCGTTTTGGGGGTTGAGAGTTTCAACACGTGTGAGGGGATGTGTGCGTACACTAAAATTTATATAGATCGTGAGAAAGTGAAGTAATTTCATCTTAGATCCCAAAGAGATTTTCAATGCTTTCTAAACGGCCTCAATCGGAGCTTGTTCTTATTCATGTTGTTACTCTTAACTACTTCCCTCTTCTAGATGATGCCTATAATCAATTTCGTCACCGTATCTTCTCTAATGTGACACCAACACCCTATCGTAGACATCCGTATCTGGGGTGTCTAGGACCTGGATAGCATCGGGATGAAATAACCCATGCAAAACCGAACAGTAAAAACAAAAAAAAACTTGTGTTTTTTGCATACTTGTTTGTTACTTTGGGTTAGTCGTTTTGGGGGTCGAGAGTTTCAACACGTGTGAGGGGATGTGTGCGTACACTAAAATTTATATAGATCGTGAGAAAGTGAAGTAATTTCATCTTAGATCCCAAAGAGATTTTCAATGCTTTCTAAACGGCCTCAATCGGAGCTTGTTCTTATTCATGTTGTTACTCGTAACTACTTCCCTCTTCTAGATGATGCCTATAATCAATTTCGTCACCGTATCTTCTCTAATGTGACACCAACACCCTATCGTAGACATCCGTATCAGGGGCGTCTAGGACCTGGATAGCATCGGGATGAAATAGCCCATGCAAAACCGAACAGTAAAAACAAAAAAAAACTTGTGTTTTTTGCATACTTGTTTGTTACTTTGGGTTAGTCGTTTTGGGGGTCGAGAGTTTTGTAACACCCCAATTTTTCAATGAAAAGAAAGTTAGAGGATTCCAGAAAGCAAAATTTCAAACCAACAAAAACTTTTCTTTTGCATATAGTACCATGCATAGGACTTGTGCATTTGAGTGATATGCCATGATGATTGTTATTACTTGTATTTGATATGCTCAACAACCCTAGAGTGATCATATGAAGATCACCAACCAAATAAATCAAAGAAGAAGAAAATCCATAAAATATAAAACCCTAAAAACCCTCACATATGCCCTATGGTATTTTTATAAATTTTGACCCTAGACCTATTTGGTTTTCCCCATTAGTTGAATAATGTTGTTAAACACTTATTACAACTTTTGGAACCAGGGTTGCACAATTCAAATGAATTTCAAACCCTTTTCCCACTCACATGTGATGATGGCCAAATCTGCCAAATTTAGTCTGATCACCACTTTGAGCCCCTGCAATTCAATTTTCCCAAATCATTTCTTGCTAACTCTTTGCACCATTTCAAAGTCAACATCAAGGTGAACAACTTTGATGAAGATCACCCTGCCAAATTCATCTTGGATCATTAGCTATGCTCATTCAAAGTTGCAACATTATAACAAGGGCAACAATCTCCACTTAGCCATTTTGGCAAATTTTTGAATTCTAATTTTTCCACCACCACCTCAATTCACCTCTGGTCATTTACAACTTATCTCAACACTCACTTTTCACAAACATTCACCTTTTGAACATTTTCAAATTTGGATAATTTTGTAATTTCCAAATTTGAGCACTATTCACACACTATAGCAAATAGTGATCTACTCAAACAAACCTACCCTAACCAACCCCAAATGGTCCCCTGGTTCCCTCCAACTATGAATGACACATAGTGGAGCTAAGGAGGAGGAGATAGCTTGCATGGCATGGCCATGCCGGCCATGGCATCACCATGCCGAGCCTCCCCTCTCCCCCTTGCTCGCCAACCCTGGCCACCATGTCCTTGCCCTCCACCTCACTCTACTGGACCACCTAGCACCGGCCATTGTCGAGGAGGAGCCCTGCATCGGCCAGACCAGCACGCGTCCATGGCGCCCTGGACGCCGCTCGCGTCGAGCGCGTGCACACCACGGGCACGCACTGGACACGCGCCGCGCCACGACCTCGAGCACCCCCTGGACCCCCTGCGAGCACGTTGAGCATCACCGTGACACCGCAACGCTCCCAGACACGCCCTCGACCACGACCCGCAACCGCCGTCGCCGGAGAAGAGAACCCTGATCCGCCGCGGACGCGACGGACACGGAAGCAATGCGACCAACCTAGCCACCGCCCGACCCCGCTGTCGCCGCCAATAGCATCGCCAGGAGCCGTAGAACACTGCCACCACCTCGCCTAGCTCGATAGCACGCCGGAGAAGCCGCGCCATGGTCGACTTCTTCACGGCCCCGCAGCACCCTCGCGTCCCTATAAAAGGAGACCCCTCCTCGTCGATCTGAGCACACCATCGCCTTCCCCTCTTCTCACTCGACCACCTGAGCCACTCCACCCTTGACATTAGCCACCGCCGCCGCCCAATTGAAGCCTCACTGCCCGTGATCGCCGCCGAAGCTCGCCGTCGATTGGAGCCGCCCCAGGACGAGCCGCCGGTACCAGGAGAACCGCCGTCGTCCACATCTACATCACGCACACTGCCAGCCACCGCGGGAGCCCTGGTTAGCTCTCCCACCCCCTAGGCTCGCCGCCAGACCGTCTGCTTCTCGCCGGAGAAGACGACGACCGTGCGCCGTTGGATCGCCTTCTAATCCAACGCGCCACGTCGCTCGTACCGTTTCGGGTTTTAAACGCCGCTGACATGCAGGACCCCCTGTCAGGCAGCCCATGCGGGCACAGACGCGTGGTGGGCTGGAATGGGCCGTTTTATTTCAAATCGGCCCAGCTTCGTTTTCCCGCCGGCCCTTTAATTCAAATTTCGTTTAAATCAATTCCATCCAAACTCAATACTGCCCAAACTTTGAAATTCAATAGTTTCAATTTGGCTAAACCAAATTTAGGGAATTTTATATTGTTAGAAAGCCACTGAAATTCTCTACAACATGCCACTGGCCTCTTGGTCAAATTCTTTGTAGAATTAATGTGACAAAAATAACAAAAACAGGGACTTTTCCCTATTCAAATAATTCTTAAAAATCAACCAAAATAGATATTGAGTTAATTCCAACTCTAATAGCTCACATTTGACTTACACTAATTGTTTATGCAATAAAATGGTGTGGTCACTCTGTATGATCATGCCATGGTTTAATGAATGGATATTTTGACTAGTTTAACTAGTTGATATTATCCAAAACTATTAAAGTTAAATTGTGTGAAGTCTTACACTTCATTTAAACTTGTCTCACATGGATTCATGGGATGTTTGGACCCCTGGTCCCAAACTCTCTTATATGAATTACTTGAGATTTAAATCAAAGGTAGTGCTATTTAAATGGTATGAGGTGGTCCACCTCATTTAAATCATTCTCCCAAATGATGATGATGATGAACATTTGACTTAGGTCAATATGAGTTCATCCATGATTGTTGGAGAAATTAAATCTTAAGAAGATTTCAATGAGAGGAAATTATTTCTCAAGAACCCTATGGAAACTATCATTTACATATGGAATACAAATTCTATTTAAATCCCACAACCCATGCACCCTAGTTTATTTATGTGTGTGCATAGAGTAGTTTGTGTGTTTATTTGTGATGTGTGGAATAGCCATTGAATTAGTGAGTAATTATACTCGTATTCAAATTTAGACGGTAGCACCGGAGAGTACGCCGAAGAAGAAGGTTGCTACCAGGAGGAGGAGGAGGAACAGTTTGAGAACTACCAAGGCAAGCTAATATTCTTGCAAAGTGCAAAGCCCCTTTGGGCAAGGCACCATGTTTCTTATCTTTCTTATGTGAACCCATCCCAAGTTTCTACTTTACAAGTTTTTACTTGTTTTCTAAATGAGTTACTTTTATAGTTAACTTTGGTCAAAATACCAGTTGGTTATTAGAGTAGTGAGTTAGTCTTTTCCAAGCAAAGCAAGATAGCACCCCTCATGAATTAGAGCTAGTGCTAATAAACTAAACTTGACTACTCTAGATGGGAAACCTTGGAATGAAGATGCATTCCATTGAATGATTTTTGAAGGTGAATATGACCAAGAGAAGATGGTGATTTTTGATAAAACATGATGTTGGTTTGAATGCGATACCTTTCCAATTATCAAGTACCCCCACAATACCTGATTATGGGTAGGGCTTAACTGGAAGTTTATGCGTCTTAGTATGGGTTCCCTCTAAACAAGCGTCATCGGGGTTATGCCGAAAGCTGCCTCTACCACAAAAGAAACAATACGATATGATGCGAAATGAGGTGAATGTCCGGCCCAAGCCCTGTGCAGTTCCCAGGCTGACTGACTGTCTTCACTGGGAGGCCAAGCTCATGGGGAGAGGTGCTCATACTAGGGTTCGTAAGTGAAAGGTTATGGTTGATGATCCGTGTACTGTGTTACGATGATTCGGGGAAATCCCGACGGATGAAATCAAATGTTGTGGCACAAGTGTGCAACCTCTGCAGAGTGTAAACCTATTCGAATAGCCGCGTCGACGGTTACGGACGGTTGGAAAGGCCATACAGTTTCCGATGTCATATCTTTGAAAATGATGTTGAAAAGGATGATGGTGAAATGACTTGTGGTGGATTGAATTGAAATCACCACTTGAATGGTGGGAATGACACTAATGTTCCCACTTGAGTTAGTTAGTTCTTGGATAAGCTTTTTCTCAAAACTTTGTGAACTAAAACTAGCTTTATGCAAATAAACTAGAGCTTAGCAAACCCTACTAGATTGTCTAGCACTTACTTTAGTATTAGTTTGCGAGTACTCAACGTACTCACGGCTTTGTCCCTGGCTATTCAAATGGCCAGAGTATGAAGATGACCAAGGAGATGACCAGCAGGACGCCTACGACAACTAAGTGCCTTCCGACGTCAAGCGTTGGCCTGTGGACTCGAGAGTCCTTGTATCTTACGCTTCCGCTATGTTGAACTATGAACTTGTGTTTGTTCGTTGATCGATAGATCAACTATTCGTGTAATATGGATCATGTGATTCCAAATTTGTAAGACTTATGGTTTGTAATGAATGATGACTGTGATACTTAACTATTATGCCTCGCAACAACAATATTCCTGGGATTGCGATGTATGACATAATAGGCATTCGGACTTAAAAATCCGGGTGTTGACAAGTTGGTATCAGAGCCATTGTTTGACCTTAGAAGACCTTAGTTAGAATGGGCGTTCTGAAAAATTTAACTTTGAAATCAAATGAAAGAAATTATTTGTGAAAATTTACTACACTCTTGTCTTTGAGATTTTGCCAAAATTTGATGAATCATGTTCTATCTTATTTGAATCAACCTAAAACTTTGCCACACTTTGCACTCTCTAACTTACTCATCCAATTCTCTTTCAGATGGAGCCGAATGAACCCCTCAACACCAAGTTTTATCAGCTTGGAAACGGAGGAAGCTTGATCTTCGAGCATGACCTCGACTCCCTGTCGGATCACCTTGGCCGCCCACACCCCGAGTTTCACGGGATTCAGGTGGACGACCAGCCGGGAGGGGAACTGCAGTGGATTATCACTGCCGACTTGAGGGGCAAGCTGGAGCCTCCCACCTCGGAGAGGATCCTTTTCTCTTTCAGGGAAAGCAACTGGCTCGACGGGCTTGCACGTGCTCTTCAGGAAGCACTTGCTCGTCTGTGCGGACAGAATGCGGAAGCACTTCGTGAGGAACGCTTTGCGCATCTCGCGAGGCGCAACTCTGATGGAAGACCCATGGATGTGCCACTGCACCCCCAGTTGAGGCACCATGTGGATCACTTGGACTTCATGCTCTACCAGACTCAGAGGGACCTAGACGCCTCTCGCGCTTACGCGAACCAGACCCATGCTCACATCATCGAGCAGGGTGAGGCGATCAAGCTACTCAACAACGATCGCAGAAGCCTTCGCCAGCAGCGTGCCAAGAAGGACGCTACGATTCGCCGCCTTCGCGCCCGGATCGCGTCACTTGAAGCCACTGTCAAGGCCCAGGAGGATCAGATTCGTCACATGGAGGATGACGATGGAGGCATCGATATTCAGGGAGGAGACGCCTTTCTGAGCGATGACGATGACTTTGAGGAGGACGAGAACACCGAGGAGGAGGACTACGAGTTCCTGGAGGCAGGACCTGATGACTACGTCCCGATCGATATCGATGATGAGGAGTAGTTGCAATAGTTCACTTATAGTAGGTGTGAGTTGTATCCCGTCCTTTGTATCGTAGCATGGGAATGGTTCTTAAAACCATTGGAGTATGTGGGTAGTTTGTACTATGTGTTGCATGAATGAATGAATGTTATGTTTGTCATGAAAAGATTACAAGTTTTCCAATGTATTTCAAACTTAACTAAAATGAACCATAGAATGTTCCCTCTTATCTCATGATCTTCTATATCTTCAGAGGGCCCCTCCGAATCGCACCAACAACGCGATGATGCAACTTCTGCAAACCCTGCTTGCAGACCGGGAAACCGAGAGAGCCGAGCGCCAAGCCAACCTCATCGCCTTGCAGAACATCGCCAACCAAGGCCATGGAAATCATGACCACCCCGGATCCAAGCTCAAGAACTTCCAGAACACCAACCCTCCGGTGTTTAGCAAGACCGAGGAGCCCCTCGACGCCGATGATTGGCTCCAAACCATGGAGAACAATCTGGAAGTAGCTGGAGTGGAAGCCAACGAGAAGGTGTTGTTCGCCACTCACTATCTCGCTGGACCAGCTCGCGCCTGGTGGACAAGTACCCGTGCCATGAACGGAGGTCAATTCATGACTTGGGAGGATTTCAAACTCAGGTTCAGCAAGTACCATGTACCCCCGGGTCTTATCAAGAAGATGAGGGATGAATTCCGTGAACTGAAACAAGGTCGCATGACGGTGGTTGAATACCGCGACAAGTTTCTCACTTTGTCAAGGTATGCCCCTGATGAGACTGACACCGTTGAGAAGAGGAAGGAGAGATTCCTGAACGGACTGCATGATGAGATGCAGACTGTCCTCGTCAACATCCCCTTCGCTGACCTCGAAGCCCTTGTTGACTCCGCCATCCAGATGGAGGGCAAATTAAACCAAGCCAATGAGAACCGCAAGCGCCGCATGGCAAGTCAGAGTGGATCAAGCCACCCCCAAAAGTTTCGCCCTAGCTCAAGCGGAGGTTTCACTCCGAGACACAACAAACCCCCGATGCAGAACTCTCGCCCCGGTTATCAAAATCGGAGTGGAGGAAACTCCAAGCCAGGAGGCTACAACAACTACAACAACAACATCACTTACAACCGCGCTCCACCCCGAGCCCCTAACACCAATAACACCAACACCAACACCAACCCCAGAACTGGAAGCAATGCCATTCCTGTTGCGAACAAGTAGGACAAGAGCACTATCACTTGTTATGAGTGTGGTGTAGTGGGGCACTACTCCAACGAGTGTCCCAAGCGTCTTGCCAAGCTCGCCGGTACCACCGCTGCACCTGCTCAGCAGCAACGCCGTGTCTCCACCGGCAAGAAGTTCGCTCCCAACAACCCCAACAACCGCAACGGCCGCCTCTACCACATGAACGCCGAAGAAGCCCAGGAAGCACCAGATGTTGTGCTGGGTATGTTTTCTGTCAACCACACCCCTGCTAGAGTGTTGTTTGATTCCGGAGCATCGCATTCCTTTGTCACCGAAGATTTTGCATCAACAAGTAAAATTCAACCCCTCAGTTTGAAGCATGTTATGATAGTTCAAATCCCCGGATCAACCACCAAAGCCAGAAAATTTTGCAAAAATGTGCCAATCAAAATCCATGATGTAGATTTCTTTGCAAATCTAATCATACTTGGAACCAAAGGTTTGGAAGTTGTCCTAGGAATGGACTGGATGTCCAAGCACAATGGATTGATAGACTGCGCCAAGAAAGCCATAACCATGACTAGCAGCACCGGTATCGTAGTTGAGCACGTCTCTGAAAAACTACCCAGAAAATTTACCTGCAACCAAAGTGTATCCAAGCCAACTCTGGATCAAATCAGGGTCGTTTGTCGCTACCCTGATGTGTTTCCGGATGATCTACCCGGTATGCCCCCGGACCGGGATATCGAGTTTATCATCGAGTTAATCCCCGGAACTGGACCCATCGCCCAGAGAGCCTACAGCATGAACGCAGCCGAGCTTGTGGAGCTGAAGAAGCAAATAGATGACATGTTAGCCAAAGGTTTGATTAGACCAAGTGCATCCCCCTGGAGATCCCCCGTCTTGTTTGTCGACAAGAAGGATGGTGCAAATCGTTTATGCACAGACTATCGTAAGCTTAACGATGTCACCATCAAAAACAAATACCCCTTACCCAAGATCGAAGACTTGTTTGACCAACTCACCGGATCCCGAGTTTTCTCCAAGATTGATCTTAGAACTGGATACCACCAACTGAAGATCCGAGCCACCGACATTCCAAAAACTGCCTTTACCACCAGATATGGGTTGTATGAGTACAACGTCATGTCGTTTGGATTGACCAATGCCCCCGCGTATTTCATGAATCTCATGAATAAGATCTTCATGAACTTTTTGGACAAGTTTGTCGTGGTTTTCATCGACGACATTCTGGTCTACTCCAAGTCCGAAGAGGAACATGAACAGCACTTGGAGATTGTCCTAGAAACCCTTAGACAGCACCAGTTGTACGCCAAGTTTAGCAAGTGTGAGTTTTGGCTGGAAGAAGTTGGATTCCTCGGACACATCTTGTCTGCAGGAGGAATTGCCGTAGATCCCGCCAAGATCAAAACTGTTATGGAATGGAAAGCCCCAACCACACAAACTGAGGTCCGTGCTTTTCTGGGATTAGCCGGATATTACCGCAGATTTGTCGAAGGTTTCTCGAGCATCGCTCGACCAATGACCCAACTGCTGAAAAAGGACAGAAAGTTTGAGTGGACCGACAAGTGTGAAGAGAGCTTTCAACAGCTCAAGAGTAGAATGACAACAGCCCCAATCCTGATCATGCCTGATATCGCAAAGCCCTTTGACGTATATTGCGACGCCTCTAAGACTGGACTTGGATGCGTGCTTATGCAAGAAGGCAAGGTTGTATCCTACCTTTCTAGACAACTCAAGCAACATGAACAGAATTATCCAACCCATGACCTCGAGCTTGCAGCCGTGGTCTTAGCCCTGAAAGTTTGGCGCCATTACCTCATGGGTAATCGATGCGAGATCTACTCCGACCACAAAAGCCTCAAATATATTTTCACCCAGAAGGAGTTGAACATGAGACAACGCCGATGGATCGAATTGATCAAGGATTACGACATGGAGATTCACTACCACCCCGGCAAGGCCAATGTGGTAGCGGATGCTTTGAGTCGACTGCCGTGCCAGTTGAACTCCATGCTCGCAACCGAACAGCCCAGTTTGCACCAAGAGTTTTAACAGTTCAGACTTGAACTCGTTAGTGAAGGATTCCTAGCCAGCATAGAACTGCAACCCACCTTGGTTGGTCAGATCAAGGAAGCCCAGAAGGACAACGCTAGCATTGATGGAATCAAGAAACAGATAGCCGCAGGAAAAGCCCCCGGATTCACTGTAGACGAAGCCGGAGTGCTTTGGTACAAGGAACGTCTCTGCGTACCATCAGACTCGGACTTGAAACAAGTCATCCTGCAAGAAGCCCATGACACCCTTTACTCAATCCACCCCGGAGGTACCAAGATGTACCAGGACCTAAAGGAACAATTTTGGTGGCACGGAATGAAGAGAGAGATCGGTAGCTATATCGCTAAGTGTGACATCTGTCAGAGAGTCAAGGCAGAACACCAAAGACCCGCCGGACGGTTGCAACCCCTTCAGATTCCGGAATGGAAATGGGACTCCGTAGGAATGGACTTTATCACCGGACTGCCCAAATCCAGCAAAGGCAATGATTCCATATGGGTAGTGGTCGATAGATTGACCAAAGTCGCCCATTTCATCCCCGTCAAAACCACCTATCAAGGCCCCAAGTTGGCTGAACTTTACATCTCCAGAATAGTTGCTTTGCACGGAACCCCCAAATCGATAGTATCAGATAGAGGATCCCAGTTCACCTCAAGGTTCTGGCATAAAGTGCATGAAGGACTAGGCACCCGCCTGAATTTCAGCACTGCCTATCACCCTCAGACCGACGGACAGACTGAGAGAGTAAACCAGATACTGGAAGACATGCTTAGAGCATGCGTACTGGAATACGGATCCAAGTGGGAAGACTGCCTACCTTATGCAGAATTCTCCTACAACAATAGTTACCAAGCCAGCCTACAGATGGCCCCCTTTGAAGCCTTGTACGGAAGGAAGTGCCGTACCCCCCTGAACTGGTCGGAAGTCGGAGAGAGTCAAGTTTTCGGCCCAGACGTTCTTCGTGAAGCCGAAGAGAAGGTTCACAAGATCCGCGAGTACCTCAAGACTGCGCAATCCAGACAGAAGAGCTACGCCGACAAGAGACGTCGGGAGATGACCTTTGAGATCGGAGATTTCGTCTATCTCAAGGTATCCCCCTTGAAAGGGATGCAAAGGTTTCAGCTGAAAGGAAAGCTTGCACCTCGCTATGTGGGACCTTTCCAAGTCCTCAGCCGCCGAGGTGAAGTATCTTATCAACTGGAGTTGCCTGAAGAAATGTCGGCTGTGCACGACGTTTTTCACATCTCACTTCTTCGGAAATGTCTTGAAGTCCCTGAGAAGACCGAAGTGTTCAAGAACATCGATCACCGATCGGTGGATATCAACAAGGATCTGACTTACCGCGAAGTGCCGATTCGCATCCTAGAAGAAGCTTACAGAACCACCCGCACCCGAAGCATCAAGTTTCTGAAAATCCAATGGAGCAATCATACCGAAGATGAAGCCACCTGGGAACGCGAAGACTTCATGAAGAAGGAATACCCAGATCTCTTTAGTACCTAACTTTCTTTTCGATCTCGGGACGAGATCTTTTGTAAGGGGGAAGGGTTTGTAACACCCCAATTTTTCAATGAAAAGAAAGTTAGAGGATTCCAGAAAGCAAAATTTCAAACCAACAAAAACTTTTCTTTTGCATATAGTACCATGCATAGGACTTGTGCATTTGAGTGATATGCCATGATGATTGTTATTACTTGTATTTGATATGCTCAACAACCCTAGAGTGATCATATGAAGATCACCAACCAAATAAATCAAAGAAGAAGAAAATCCATAAAATACAAAACCCTAAAAACCCTCACATATGCCCTATGGCATTTTTATAAATTTTGACCCTAGACCTATTTGGTTTTCCCCATTAGTTGAATAATGTTGTTAAACACTTATTACAACTTTTGGAACCAGGGTTGCACAATTCAAATGAATTTCAAACCCTTTTCCCACTCACATGTGATGATGGCCAAATCTGCCAAATTTAGTCTGATCACCACTTTGAGCCCCTGCAATTCAATTTTCCCAAATCATTTCTTGCTAACTCTTTGCACCATTTCAAAGTCAACATCAAGGTGAACAACTTTGATGAAGATCACCCTGCCAAATTCATCTTGGATCATTAGCTATGCTCATTCAAAGTTGCAACATTATAACAAGGGCAACAATCTCCACTTAGCCATTTTGGCAAATTTTTGAATTCTAATTTTTCCACCACCACCTCAATTCACCTCTGGTCATTTACAACTTATCTCAACACTCACTTTTCACAAACATTCACCTTTTGAACATTTTCAAATTTGGATAATTTTGTAATTTCCAAATTTGAGCACTATTCACACACTATAGCAAATAGTGATCTACTCAAACAAACCTACCCTAACCAACCCCAAATGGTCCCCTGGTTCCCTCCAACTATGAATGACACATAGTGGAGCTAAGGAGGAGGAGATAGCTTGCATGGCATGGCCATGCCGGCCATGGCATCACCATGCCAAGCCTCCCCTCTCCCCCTTGCTCGCCAACCCTGGCCACCATGTCCTTGCCCTCCACCTCACTCTACTGGACCACCTAGCACCGGCCATTGTCGAGGAGGAGCCCTGCATCGGCCAGACCAGCACGCGTCCATGGTGCCCTGGACGCCGCTCGTGTCGAGCGCGTGCACACCACGGGCACGCACTGGACACGCGCCGCGCCACGACCTCGAGCACCCCCTGGACCCCCTGCGAGCACGTTGAGCATCACCGTGACACCGCAACGCTCCCAGACATGCCCTCGACCACGACCCGCAACCGCCATCGCCGGAGAAGAGAACCCTGATCCGCCGCGGACGCGACGGACACGGAAGCAATGCGACCAACCTAGCCACCGCCCGACCCCGCTGTCGCCGCCAATAGCATCGCCAGGAGCCGTAGAACACTGCCACCACCTCGCCTAGCTCGATAGCACGCCGGAGAAGCCGCGCCATGGTCGACTTCTTCACGGCCCCGCAGCACCCTCGCGTCCCTATAAAAGGAGACCCCTCCTCGTCGATCTGAGCACACCATCGCCTTCCCCTCTTCTCACTCGACCACCTGAGCCACTCCACCCTTGACATTAGCCACCGCCGCCGCCAAATGAAGCCTCACTGCCCGTGATCGCCGCCGAAGCTCGCCGTCGATTGGAGCCGCCCCAGGACGAGCCGCCGGTACCAGGAGAACCGCCGTCGTCCACATCTACATCACGCACACTGCCAGCCACCGCGGGAGCCCTGGTTAGCTCTCCCACCCCCTAGGCTCGCCGCCAGACCGTCTGCTTCTCGCCGGAGAAGACGACGACCGTGCGCCGTTGGATCGCCTTCTAATCCAACGCGCCACGTCGCTCGTACCGTTTCGGGTTTTAAACGCCGCTGACATGCGGGACCCCCTGTCAGGCAGCCCACGCGGGCACAGATGCGTGGTGGGCTGGAATGGGCCGTTTTATTTCAAATCGGCCCAGCTTCGTTTTCCCGCCGGCCCTTTAATTCAAATTTCGTTTAAATCAATTCCATCCAAACTCAATACTGCCCAAACTTTGAAATTCAATAGTTTCAATTTGGCTAAACCAAATTTAGGGAATTTTATATTGTTAGAAAGCCACTGAAATTCTCTACAACATGCCACTGGCCTCTTGGTCAAATTCTTTGTAGAATTAATGTGACAAAAATAACAAGACAGGGACTTTTCCCTATTCAAATAATTCTTAAAAATCAACCAAAATAGATATTGAGTTAATTCCAACTCTAATAGCTCACATTTGACTTACACTAATTGTTTATGCAATAAAATGGTGTGGTCACTCTGTATGATCATGCCATGGTTTAATGAATGGATATTTTGACTAGTTTAACTAGTTGATATTATCCAAAACTATTAAAGTTAAATTGTGTGAAGTCTTACACTTCATTTAAACTTGTCTCACATGGATTCATGGGATGTTTGGACCCCTGGTCCCAAACTCTCTTATATGAATTACTTGAGATTTAAATCAAAGGTAGTGCTATTTAAATGGTATGAGGTGGTCCACCTCATTTAAATCATTCTCCCAAATGATGATGATGATGAACATTTGACTTAGGTCAATATGAGTTCATCCATGATTGTTGGAGAAATTAAATCTTAAGAAGATTTCAATGAGAGCAAATTATTTCTCAAGAACCCTATGGAAACTATCATTTACATATGGAATACAAATTCTATTTAAATCCCACAACCCATGCACCCTAGTTTATTTATGTGTGTGCATAGAGTAGTTTGTGTGTTTATTTGTGATGTGTGGAATAGCCATTGAATTAGTGAGTAATTATACTCGTATTCAAATTTAGACGGTAGCACCGGAGAGTACGCCGAAGAAGAAGGTTGCTACCAGGAGGAGGAGGAGGAACAGTTTGAGAACTACCAAGGCAAGCTAATATTCTTGCAAAGTGCAAAGCCCCTTTGGGCAAGGCACCATGTTTCTTATCTTTCTTATGTGAACCCATCCCAAGTTTCTACTTTACAAGTTTTTACTTGTTTTCTAAATGAGTTACTTTTATAGTTAACTTTGGTCAAAATACCAGTTGGTTATTAGAGTAGTGAGTTAGTCTTTTCCAAGCAAAGCAAGATAGCACCCCTCATGAATTAGAGCTAGTGCTAATAAACTAAACTTGACTACTCTAGATGGGAAACCTTGGAATGAAGATGCATTCCATTGAATGATTTTTGAAGGTGAATATGACCAAGAGAAGATGGTGATTTTTGATAAAACATGATGTTGGTTTGAATGCGATACCTTTCCAATTATCAAGTACCCCCACAATACCTGATTATGGGTAGGGCTTAACTGGAAGTTTATGCGTCTTAGTATGGGTTCCCTCTAAACAAGCGTCATCGGGGTTATGCCGAAAGCTGCCTCTACCACAAAAGAAACAATATGATATGATGCGAAATGAGGTGAATGTCCGGCCCAAGCCCTGTGCAGTTCCCAGGCTGACTGACTGTCTTCACTGGGAGGCCAAGCTCATGGGGAGAGGTGCTCATACTAGGGTTCGTAAGTGAAAGGTTATGGTTGATGATTCGCGTACTGTGTTACGATGATTCGGGGAAATCCCGACGGATGAAATCAAATGTTGTGGCACAAGTGTGCAACCTCTGCAGAGTGTAAACCTATTCGAATAGCCGCGTCCACGGTTACGGACGGTTGGAAAGGCCATACAGTTTCCGATGTCATATCTTTGAAAATGATGTTGAAAAGGATGATGGTGAAATGACTTGTGGTGGATTGAATTGAAATCACCACTTGAATGGTGGGAATGACACTAATGTTCCCACTTGAGTTAGTTAGTTCTTGGATAAGCTTTTTCTCAAAACTTTGTGAACTAAAACTAGCTTTATGCAAATAAACTAGAGCTTAGCAAACCCTACTAGATTGTCTAGCACTTACTTTAGTATTAGTTTGCGAGTACTCAACGTACTCACGGCTTTGTCCCTGGCTATTCAAATGGCCAGAGTATGAAGATGACCAAGGAGATGACCAGCAGGACGCCTACGACAACTAAGTGCCTTCCGACGTCAAGCGTTGGCCTGTGGACTCGAGAGTCCTTGTATCTTACGCTTCCGCTATGTTGAACTATGAACTTGTGTTTGTTTGTTGATCGATAGATCAACTATTCGTGTAATATGGATCATGTGATTCCAAATTTGTAAGACTTATGGTTTGTAATGAATGATGACTGTGATACTTAACTATTATGCCTCGCAACAACAATATTCCTGGGATTGCGATGTATGACATAATAGGCATTCGGACTTAAAAATCCGGGTGTTGACAAGTTTCAACACGTGTGAGGGGATGTGTGCGTACATTAAAATTTATATAGATCGTGAGAAAGTGAAGTAATTTCATCTTAGATCCCAAAGAGATTTTCAATGCTTTCTAAACGGCCTCAATCGGAGCTTGTTCTTATTCATGTTGTTACTCTTAACTACTTCCCTCTTCTAGATGATGCCTATAATCAATTTCGTCACCGTATCTTCTCTAATGTGACACCAACACCCTATCGTAGACATCCGTATCTGGGGCGTCTAGGACCTGGATAGCATCGGGATGAAATAGCCCATGCAAAACCGAACAGTAAAAACAAAAAAACTTGTGTTTTTTGCATACTTGTTTGTTACTTTGGGTTAGTCGTTTTGGGGGTCGAGAGTTTCAACACGTGTGAGGGGATGTGTGCGTACACTAAAATTTATATAGATCGTGAGAAAGTGAAGTAATTTCATCTTAGATCCCAAAGAGATTTTCAATGCTTTCTAAACGGCCTCAATCGGAGCTTGTTCTTATTCATGGTGTTACTCTTAACTACTTCCCTCTTCTAGATGATGCCTATAATCAATTTCGTCACCGTATCTTCTCTAATGTGACACCAACACCCTATCGTAGACATCCGTATCAGGGCGTCTAGGACCTGGATAGCATCGGGATGAAATAGCCCATGCAAAACCGAACAGTAAAAACAAAAAAACTTGTGTTTTTTGCATACTTGTTTGTTACTTTGGGTTAGTCGTTTTGGGGGTCGAGAGTTTCAACACGTGTGAGGGGATGTGTGCGTACACTAAAATTTATATAGATCGTGAGAAAGTGAAGTAATTTCATCTTAGATCCCAAAGAGATTTTCAATGCTTTCTAAACGGCCTCAATCGGAGCTTGTTCTTATTCATGTTGTTACTCTTAACTACTTCCCTCTTCTAGATGATGCCTATAATCAATTTCGTCACCGTATCTTCTCTAATGTGACACCAACACCCTATCGTAGACATCCGTATCTGGGGCGTCTAGGACCTGGATAGCATCGGGATGAAATAGCCCATGCAAAACCGAACAGTAAAAACAAAAACAAAAACTTGTGTTTTTTGCATACTTGTTTGTTACTTTGGGTTAGTCGTTTTGGGGGTCGAGAGTTTCAACACGTGTGAGGGGATGTGTGCGTACACTAAAATTTATATAGATCGTGAGAAAGTGAAGTAATTTCATCTTAGATCCCAAAGAGATTTTCAATGCTTTCTAAATGGCCTCAATCGGAGCTTGTTCTTATTCATGTTGTTACTTTTAACTACTTCCCTCTTCTAGATGATGCCTATAATCAATTTCGTCACCGTATCTTCTCTAATGTGACACCAACACCCTATTGTAGACATCCGTATCTGGGGCGTCTAGGACCTGGATAGCATCGGGATGAAATAGCCCATGCAAAACCGAACAGTAAAAACAAAAAAAACTTGTGTTTTTTGCATACTTGTTTGTTACTTTGGGTTAGTCGTTTTGGGGGTCGAGAGTTTCAACACGTGTGAGGGGATGTGTGCGTACACTAAAATTTATATAGATCGTGAGAAAGTGAAGTAATTTCATCTTAGATCCCAAAGAGATTTTCAATGCTTTCTAAACGGCCTCAATCGGAGCTTGTTCTTATTCATGGTGTTACTCTTAACTACTTCCCTCTTCTAGATGATGCCTATAATCAATTTCGTCACCGTATCTTCTCTAATGTGACACCAACACCCTATCGTAGACATCCGTATCTGGGGCGTCTAGGACCTGGATAGCATCGGGATGAAATAGCCCATGCAAAACCGAACAGTAAAAACAAAAAAACTTGTGTTTTTTGCATACTTGTTTGTTACTTTGGGTTAGTCGTTTTGGGGGTCGAGAGTTTCAACACGTGTGAGGGGATGTGTGCGTACACTAAAATTTATATAGATCGTGAGAAAGTGAAGTAATTTCATCTTAGATCCCAAAGAGATTTTCAATGCTTTCTAAACGGCCTCAATCGGAGCTTGTTCTTATTCATGTTGTTACTTTTAACTACTTCCCTCTTCTAGATGATGCCTATAATCAATTTCGTCACCGTATCTTCTCTAATGTGACACCAACACCCTATCATAGACATCCGTATCTGGGGCGTCTAGGACCTGGATAGCATCGGGATGAAATAGCCCATGCAAAACCGAACAGTAAAAACAAAAACAAAAACTTGTGTTTTTTGCATACTTGTTTGTTACTTTGGGTTAGTCGTTTTGGGGGTCGAGAGTTTCAACACGTGTGAGGGGATGTGTGCGTACACTAAAATTTATATAGATCGTGAGAAAGTGAAGTAATTTCATCTTAGATCCCAAAGAGATTTTCAATGCTTTCTAAACGGCCTCAATCGGAGCTTGTTCTTATTCATGTTGTTACTCTTAACTACTTCCCTCTTCTAGATGATGCCTATAATCAATTTCGTCACCGTATCTTCTCTAATGTGACACCAACACCCTATCGTAGACATCCGTATCTGGGGCTTCTAGGACCTAGATAGCATCGGGATGAAATAGCCCATGCAAAACCGAACAGTAAAAACAAAAAAAAACTTGTGTTTTTTGCATACTTGTTTGTTACTTTGGGTTAGTCATTTTGGGGGTCGAGAGTTTCAACACGTGTGAGGGGATGTGTGCGTACACTAAAATTTATATAGATCGTGAGAAAGTGAAGTAATTTCATCTTAGATCCCAAAGAGATTTTCAATGCTTTCTAAACGGCCTCAATCGGAGCTTGTTCTTATTCATGTTGTTACTCTTAACTACTTCCCTCTTCTAGATGATGCCTATAATCAATTTCGTCACCGTATCTTCTCTAATGTGACACCAACACCCTATCGTAGACATCCGTATCTGGGCGTCTAGGACCTGGATAGCATCGGGATGAAATAACCCATGCAAAACCGAACAGTAAAAACAAAAAAAAACTTGTGTTTTTTGCATACTTGTTTGTTACTTTGGGTTAGTCGTTTTGGGGTCGAGAGTTTCAACACGTGTGAGGGGATGTGTGCGTACACTAAAATTTATATAGATCGTGAGAAAGTGAAGTAATTTCATCTTAGATCCCAAAGAGATTTTCAATGCTTTCTAAACGGCCTCAATCGGAGCTTGTTCTTATTCATGTTGTTACTCTTAACTACTTCCCTCTTCTAGATGATGCCTATAATCAATTTCGTCACCGTATCTTCTCTAATGTGACACCAACACCCTATCGTAGACATCCGTATCTGGGGCGTCTAGGACCTGGATAGCATCGGGATGAAATAACCCATGCAAAACCGAACAGTAAAAACAAAAAAAAACTTGTGTTTTTTGCATACTTGTTTGTTACTTTGGGTTAGTCGTTTTGGGGGTCGAGAGTTTCAACACGTGTGAGGGGATGTGTGCGTACACTAAAATTTATATAGATCGTGAGAAAGTGAAGTAATTTCATCTTAGATCCCAAAGAGATTTTCAATGCTTTCTAAACGGCCTCAATCGGAGCTTGTTCTTATTCATGTTGTTACTCTTAACTACTTCCCTCTTCTAGATGATGCCTATAATCAATTTCGTCACCGTATCTTCTCTAATGTGACACCAACACCCTATCGTAGACATCCGTATACGGGGCGTCTAGGTCCTGGATAGCATCGGGATGAAATAGCCCATGCAAAACCGAACAGTAAAAACAAAAAAACTTGTGTTTTTTGCATACTTGTTTGTTACTTTGGGTTAGTCGTTTTGGGGGTCGAGAGTTTCAACACGTGTGAGGGGATGTGTGCGTACACTAAAATTTATATAGATCGTGAGAAAGTGAAGTAATTTCATCTTAGATCCCAAAGAGATTTTCAATGCTTTCTAAACGGCCTCAATCGGAGCTTGTTCTTATTCATGTTGTTACTCTTAACTACTTCCCTCTTCTAGATGATGCCTATAATCAATTTCGTCACCGTATCTTCTCTAATGTGACACCAACACCCTATCGTAGACATCCGTATCTGGGGCGTCTAGGACCTGGATAGCATCGGGATGAAATAGCCCATGCAAAACCGAACGGTAAAAACAAAAAAAAACTTGTGTTTTTTGCATACTTGTTTGTTACTTTGGGTTAGTCGTTTTGGGGGTCGAGAGTTTCAACACGTGTGAGGGGATGTGTGCGTACACTAAAATTTATATAGATCGTGAGAAAGTGAAGTAATTTCATCTTAGATCCCAAAGAGATTTTCAATGCTTTCTAAACGGCCTCAATCGGAGCTTGTTCTTATTCATGTTGTTACTCTTAACTACTTCCCTCTTCTAGATGATGCCTATAATCAATTTCGTCACCGTATCTTCTCTAATGTGACACCAACACCCTATCGTAGACATCCGTATCAGGGACGTCTAGGACCTGGATAGCATCGGGATGAAATAACCCATGCAAAACCGAACAGTAAAAACAAAAAAACTTGTGTTTTTTGCATACTTGTTTGTTACTTTGGGTTAGTCGTTTTGGGGGTCGAGAGTTTCAACACGTGTGAGGGGATGTGTGCGTACACTAAAATTTATATAGATCGTGAGAAAGTGAAGTAATTTCATCTTAGATCCCAAAGAGATTTTCAATGCTTTCTAAACGGCCTCAATCGGAGCTTGTTCTTATTCATGTTGTTACTCTTAACTACTTCCCTCTTCTAGATGATGCCTATAATCAATTTCGTCACCGTATCTTCTCTAATGTGACACCAACACCCTATCGTAGACATCCGTATCAGGGCGTCTAGGACCTGGATAGCATCGGGATGAAATAACCCATGCAAAACCGAACAGTAAAAACAAAAAAAAACTTGTGTTTTTGCATACTTGTTTGTTACTTTGGGTTAGTCGTTTTGGGGGTCGAGAGTTTCAACACGTGTGAGGGGATGTGTGCGTACACTAAAATTTATATAGATCGTGAGAAAGTGAAGTAATTTCATCTTAGATCCCAAAGAGATTTTCAATGCTTTCTAAACGGCCTCAATCGGAGCTTGTTCTTATTCATGTTGTTACTCTTAACTACTTCCCTCTTCTAGATGATGCCTATAATCAATTTCGTCACCGTATCTTCTCTAATGTGACACCAACACCCTATCGTAGACATCCGTATCTGGGGCGTCTAGGACCTGGATAGCATCGGGATGAAATAGCCCATGCAAAACCGAACAGTAAAAACAAAAAAAAACTTGTGTTTTTTGCATACTTGTTTGTTACTTTGGGTTAGTCGTTTTGGGGTCGAGAGTTTCAACACGTGTGAGGGGATGTGTGCGTACACTAAAATTTATATAGATCGTGAGAAAGTGAAGTAATTTCATCTTAGATCCCAAAGAGATTTTCAATGCTTTCTAAACGGCCTCAATCGGAGCTTGTTCTTATTCATGTTGTTACTCTTAACTACTTCCCTCTTCTAGATGATGCCTATAATCAATTTCGTCACCGTATCTTCTCTAATGTGACACCAACACCCTATCGTAGACATCCGGATACGGGCGTCTAGGACCTGGATAGCATCGGGATGAAATAGCCCATGCAAAACCGAACAGTAAAAACAAAAAAAAAACTTGTGTTTTTTGCATACTTGTTTGTTACTTTGGGTTAGTCGTTTTGGGGGTCGAGAGTTTCAACACGTGTGAGGGGATGTGTGCGTACACTAAAATTTATATAGATCGTGAGAAAGTGAAGTAATTTCATCTTAGATCCCAAAGAGATTTTCAATGCTTTCTAAACGGCCTCAATCGGAGCTTGTTCTTATTCATGTTGTTACTCTTAACTACTTCCCTCTTCTAGATGATGCCTATAATCAATTTCGTCACCGTATCTTCTCTAATGTGACACCAACACCCTATCGTAGACATCCGTATCAGGGGCGTCTAGGACCTGGATAGCATCGGGATGAAATAGCCCATGCAAAACCGAACAGTAAAAACAAAAAAAACTTGTGTTTTTTGCATACTTGTTTGTTACTTTGGGTTAGTCGTTTTGGGGGTCGAGAGTTTCAACACGTGTGAGGGGATGTGTGCGTACACTAAAATTTATATAGATCGTGAGAAAGTGAAGTAATTTCATCTTAGATCCCAAAGAGATTTTCAATGCTTTCTAAACGGCCTCAATCGGAGCTTGTTCTTATTCATGTTGTTACTCTTAACTACTTCCCTCTTCTAGATGATGCCTATAATCAATTTCGTCACCGTATCTTCTCTAATGTGACACCAACACCCTATCGTAGACATCCGTATCTGGGGCGTCTAGGACCTGGATAGCATCGGGATGAAATAGCCCATGCAAAACCGAACAGTAAAAACAAAAAAAAACTTGTGTTTTTTGCATACTTGTTTGTTACTTTGGGTTAGTCGTTTTGGGGGTCGAGAGTTTCAACACGTGTGAGGGGATGTGTGCGTACACTAAAATTTATATAGATCGTGAGAAAGTGAAGTAATTTCATCTTAGATCCCAAAGAGATTTTCAATGCTTTCTAAACGGCCTCAATCGGAGCTTGTTCTTATTCATGTTGTTACTCTTAACTACTTCCCTCTTCTAGATGATGCCTATAATCAATTTCGTCACCGTATCTTCTCTAATGTGACACCAACACCCTATCGTAGACGTCTAGGACCTGGATAGCATCGGGATGAAATAGCCCATGCAAAACCGAACAGTAAAAACAAAAAAAAACTTGTGTTTTTTGCATACTTGTTTGTTACTTTGGGTTAGTCGTTTTGGGGGTCGAGAGTTTCAACACGTGTGAGGGGATGTGTGCGTACACTAAAATTTATATAGATCGTGAGAAAGTGAAGTAATTTCATCTTAGATCCCAAAGAGATTTTCAATGCTTTCTAAACGGCCTCAATCGGAGCTTGTTCTTATTCATGTTGTTACTCTTAACTACTTCCCTCTTCTAGATGATGCCTATAATCAATTTCGTCACCGTATCTTCTCTAATGTGACACCAACACCCTATCGTAGACATCCGTATCGGGCGTCTAGGACCTGGATAGCATCGGGATGAAATAGCCCATGCAAAACCGAACCGTAAAAACAAAAAAAAACTTGTGTTTTTTGCATACTTGTTTGTTACTTTGGGTTAGTCGTTTTGGGGGTCGAGAGTTTCAACACGTGTGAGGGGATGTGTGCGTACATTAAAATTTATATAGATCGTGAGAAAGTGAAGTAATTTCATCTTAGATCCCAAAGAGATTTTCAATGCTTTCTAAACGGCCTCAATCGGAGCTTGTTCTTATTCATGTTGTTACTCTTAACTACTTCCCTCTTCTAGATGATGCCTATAATCAATTTCGTCACCGTATCTTCTCTAATGTGACACCAACACCCTATCGTAGACATCTCTAGGACCTGGATAGCATCGGGATGAAATAGCCCATGCAAAACCGAACAGTAAAAACAAAAAAAACTTGTGTTTTTTGCATACTTGTTTGTTACTTTGGGTTAGTCGTTTTGGGGGTCGAGAGTTTCAACACGTGTGAGGGGATGTGTGCGTACACTAAAATTTATATAGATCGTGAGAAAGTGAAGTAATTTCATCTTAGATCCCAAAGAGATTTTCAATGCTTTCTAAACGGCCTCAATCGGAGCTTGTTCTTATTCATGTTGTTACTCTTAACTACTTCCCTCTTCTAGATGATGCCTATAATCAATTTCGTCACCGTATCTTCTCTAATGTGACACCAACACCCTATCGTAGACATCCGTATGCGGGCGTCTAGGACCTGGATAGCATCGGGATGAAATAGCCCATGCAAAACCGAACAGTAAAAACAAAAAAAACTTGTGTTTTTTGCATACTTGTTTGTTACTTTGGGTTAGTCGTTTTGGGGGTCGAGAGTTTCAACACGTGTGAGGGGATGTGTGCGTACACTAAAATTTATATAGATCGTGAGAAAGTGAAGTAATTTCATCTTAGATCCCAAAGAGATTTTCAATGCTTTCTAAACGGCCTCAATCGGAGCTTGTTCTTATTCATGTTGTTACTCTTAACTACTTCCCTCTTCTAGATGATGCCTATAATCAATTTCGTCACCGTATCTTCTCTAATGTGACACCAACACCCTATCGTAGACATCCGTATAAGGGGAGTCTAGGACCTGGATAGCATCGGGATGAAATAGCCCATGAAAAACCGAACCTTAAAAACAAAAAAAACTTGTGTTTTTTGCATACTTGTTTGTTACTTTGGGTTAGTCGTTTTGGGGGTCGAGAGTTTCAACACGTGTGAGGGGATGTGTGCGTACACTAAAATTTATATAGATCGTGAGAAAGTGAAGTAATTTCATCTTAGATCCCAAAGAGATTTTCAATGCTTTCTAAACGGCCTCAATCGGAGCTTGTTCTTATTCATGTTGTTACTCTTAACTACTTCCCTCTTCTAGATGATGCCTATAATCAATTTCGTCACCGTATCTTCTCTAATGTGACACCAACACCCTATCGTAGACATCCGTATCTGGGCGTCTAGGACCTGGATAGCATCGGGATGAAATAGCCCATGCAAAACCGAACAGTAAAAACAAAAAAAAAACTTGTGTTTTTTGCATACTTGTTTGTTACTTTGGGTTAGTCGTTTTGGGGGTCGAGAGTTTCAACACGTGTGAGGGGATGTGTGCGTACACTAAAATTTATATAGATCGTGAGAAAGTGAAGTAATTTCATCTTAGATCCCAAAGAGATTTTCAATGCTTTCTAAACGGCCTCAATCGGAGCTTGTTCTTATTCATGTTGTTACTCTTAACTACTTCCCTCTTCTAGATGATGCCTATAATCAATTTCGTCACCGTATCTTCTCTAATGTGACACCAACACCCTATCGTAGACATCCGTATCTGGGGCGTCTAGGACCTGGATAGCATCGGGATGAAATAGCCCATGCAAAACCGAACAGTAAAAACAAAAAAAACTTGTGTTTTTTGCATACTTGTTTGTTACTTTGGGTTAGTCGTTTTGGGGGTCGAGAGTTTCAACACGTGTGAGGGGATGTGTGCGTACACTAAAATTTATATAGATCGTGAGAAAGTGAAGTAATTTCATCTTAGATCCCAAAGAGATTTTCAATGCTTTCTAAACGGCCTCAATCGGAGCTTGTTCTTATTCATGTTGTTACTCTTAACTACTTCCCTCTTCTAGATGATGCCTATAATCAATTTCGTCACCGTATCTTCTCTAATGTGACACCAACACCCTATCGTAGACATCCGTATCAGGGCGTCTAGGACCTGGATAGCATCGGGTTGAAATAGCCCATGCAAAACCGAACGGTAAAAACAAAAAAAACTTGTGTTTTTTGCATACTTGTTTGTTACTTTGGGTTAGTCGTTTTGGGGGTCGAGAGTTTCAACACGTGTGAGGGGATGTGTGCGTACACTAAAATTTATATAGATCGTGAGAAAGTGAAGTAATTTCATCTTAGATCCCAAAGAGATTTTCAATGCTTTCTAAACGGCCTCAATCGGAGCTTGTTCTTATTCATGTTGTTACTCTTAACTACTTCCCTCTTCTAGATGATGCCTATAATCAATTTCGTCACCGTATCTTCTCTAATGTGACACCAACACCCTATCGTAGACATCCGTATCTGGGGCGTCTAGGACCTGGATAGCATCGGGATGAAATAGCCCATGCAAAACCGAACAGTAAAAACAAAAACAAAAACTTGTGTTTTTTGCATACTTGTTTGTTACTTTGGGTTAGTCGTTTTGGGGGTCGAGAGTTTCAACACGTGTGAGGGGATGTGTGCGTACACTAAAATTTATATAGATCGTGAGAAAGTGAAGTAATTTCATCTTAGATCCCAAAGAGATTTTCAATGCTTTCTAAACGGCCTCAATCGGAGCTTGTTCTTATTCATGTTGTTACTCTTAACTACTTCCCTCTTCTAGATGATGCCTATAATCAATTTCGTCACCGTATCTTCTCTAATGTGACACCAACACCCTATCGTAGACATCCGTATCTGGGGCGTCTAGGACCTGGATAGCATCGGGATGAAATAGCCCATGCAAAACCGAACAGTAAAAACAAAAAAAAACTTGTGTTTTTTGCATACTTGTTTGTTACTTTGGGTTAGTCGTTTTGGGGGTCGAGAGTTTCAACACGTGTGAGGGGATGTGTGCGTACACTAAAATTTATATAGATCGTGAGAAAGTGAAGTAATTTCATCTTAGATCCCAAAGAGATTTTCAATGCTTTCTAAACGGCCTCAATCGGAGCTTGTTCTTATTCATGTTGTTACTCTTAACTACTTCCCTCTTCTAGATGATGCCTATAATCAATTTCGTCACCGTATCTTCTCTAATGTGACACCAACACCCTATCGTAGACATCCGTATACGGGCGTCTAGGACCTGGTTAGCATCGGGATGAAATAGCCCATGCAAAACCGAACCGTAAAAACAAAAAAAAACTTGTGTTTTTTGCATACTTGTTTGTTACTTTGGGTTAGTCGTTTTGGGGGTCGAGAGTTTCAACACGTGTGAGGGGATGTGTGCGTACACTAAAATTTATATAGATCGTGAGAAAGTGAAGTAATTTCATCTTAGATCCCAAAGAGATTTTCAATGCTTTCTAAACGGCCTCAATCGGAGCTTGTTCTTATTCATGTTGTTACTCTTAACTACTTCCCTCTTCTAGATGATGCCTATAATCAATTTCGTCACCGTATCTTCTCTAATGTGACACCAACACCCTATCGTGAACATCCGTATCGGGCGTCGAGGACCTGGATAGCATCGGGATGAAATAGCCCATGCAAAACCGAACAGTAAAAACAAAAACAAAACTTGTGTTTTTTGCATACTTGTTTGTTACTTTGGGTTAGTCGTTTTGGGGGTCGAGAGTTTCAACACGTGTGAGGGGATGTGTGCGTACATTAAAATTTATATAGATCGTGAGAAAGTGAAGTAATTTCATCTTAGATCCCAAAGAGATTTTCAATGCTTTCTAAACGGCCTCAATCGGAGCTTGTTCTTATTCATGTTGTTACTCTTAACTACTTCCCTCTTCTAGATGATGCCTATAATCAATTTCGTCACCGTATCTTCTCTAATGTGACACCAACACCCTATCGTAGACATCCGTATCTAGGGCGTCTAGGACCTGGATAGCATCGGGATGAAATAGCCCATGCAAAACCGAACAGTAAAAACAAAAAAACTTGTGTTTTTTGCATACTTGTTTGTTACTTTGGGTTAGTCGTTTTGGGGGTCGAGAGTTTCAACACGTGTGAGGGGATGTGTGCGTACACTAAAATTTATATAGATCGTGAGAAAGTGAAGTAATTTCATCTTAGATCCCAAAGAGATTTTCAATGCTTTCTAAACGGCCTCAATCGGAGCTTGTTCTTATTCATGTTGTTACTCTTAACTACTTCCCTCTTCTAGATGATGCCTATAATCAATTTCGTCACCGTATCTTCTCTAATGTGACACCAACACCCTATCGTAGACATCCGTATACGGGCGTCTAGGACCTGGATAACATCGGGATGAAATAGCCCATGCAAAACCGAGCAGTAAAAACAAAAAAAACTTGTGTTTTTTGCATACTTGTTTGTTACTTTGGGTTAGTCGTTTTGGGGGTCGAGAGTTTCAACACGTGTGAGGGGATGTGTGCGTACACTAAAATTTATATAGATCGTGAGAAAGTGAAGTAATTTCATCTTAGATCCCAAAGAGATTTTCAATGCTTTCTAAACGGCCTCAATCGGAGCTTGTTCTTATTCATGTTGTTACTCTTAACTACTTCCCTCTTCTAGATGATGCCTATAATCAATTTCGTCACCGTATCTTCTCTAATGTGACACCAACACCCTATTGTAGACATCCGTATCTGGGCGTCTAGGACCTGGATAGCATCGGGATGAAATAGCCCATGCAAAACCGAACAGTAAAAACAAAAAAAACTTGTGTTTTTTGCATACTTGTTTGTTACTTTGGGTTAGTCGTTTTGGGGGTCGAGAGTTTCAACACGTGTGAGGGGATGTGTGCGTACACTAAAATTTATATAGATCGTGAGAAAGTGAAGTAATTTCATCTTAGATCCCAAAGAGATTTTCAATGCTTTCTAAACGGCCTCAATCGGAGCTTGTTCTTATTCATGTTGTTACTCTTAACTACTTCCCTCTTCTAGATGATGCCTATAATCAATTTCGTCACCGTATCTTCTCTAATGTGACACCAACACCCTATCGTAGACATCCGTATCAGGGCGTCTAGGACCTGGATAACATCGGGATGAAATAGCCCATGCAAAACCGACCAGTAAAAACAAAAAAAACTTGTGTTTTTTGCATACTTGTTTGTTACTTTGGGTTAGTCGTTTTGGGGGTCGAGAGTTTCAACACGTGTGAGGGGATGTGTGCGTACACTAAAATTTATATAGATCGTGAGAAAGTGAAGTAATTTCATCTTAGATCCCAAAGAGATTTTCAATGCTTTCTAAACGGCCTCAATCGGAGCTTGTTCTTATTCATGTTGTTACTCTTAACTACTTCCCTCTTCTAGATGATGCCTATAATCAATTTCGTCACCGTATCTTCTCTAATGTGACACCAACACCCTATCGTAGACATCCGTATCGGGCGTCTAGGACCTGGATAGCATCGGGATGAAATAGCCCATGCAAAACCGAACGGTAAAAACAAAAACAAAAACTTGTGTTTTTTGCATACTTGTTTGTTACTTTGGGTTAGTCGTTTTGGGGGTCGAGAGTTTCAACACGTGTGAGGGGATGTGTGCGTACACTAAAATTTATATAGATCGTGAGAAAGTGAAGTAATTTCATCTTAGATCCCAAAGAGATTTTCAATGCTTTCTAAACGGCCTCAATCGGAGCTTGTTCTTATTCATGTTGTTACTCTTAACTACTTCCCTCTTCTAGATGATGCCTATAATCAATTTCGTCACCGTATCTTCTCTAATGTGACACCAACACCCTATCGTAGACATCCGTATCTCGGGGCGTCTAGGACCTGGATAGCATCGGGATGAAATAGCCCATGCAAAACCGAACGGTAAAAACAAAAAAAACTTGTGTTTTTTGCATACTTGTTTGTTACTTTGGGTTAGTCGTTTTGGGGGTCGAGAGTTTCAACACGTGTGAGGGGATGTGTGCGTACACTAAAATTTATATAGATCGTGAGAAAGTGAAGTAATTTCATCTTAGATCCCAAAGAGATTTTCAATGCTTTCTAAACGGCCTCAATCGGAGCTTGTTCTTATTCATGTTGTTACTCTTAACTACTTCCCTCTTCTAGATGATGCCTATAATCAATTTCGTCACCGTATCTTCTCTAATGTGACACCAACACCCTATCGTAGACATCCGTATCTGGGGCGTCTAGGACCTGGATATCATCGGGATGAAATAGCCCATGCAAAACCGAACGGTAAAAACAAAAAAAAACTTGTGTTTTTTGCATACTTGTTTGTTACTTTGGGTTAGTCGTTTTGGGGGTCGAGAGTTTCAACACGTGTGAGGGGATGTGTGCGTACACTAAAATTTATATAGATCGTGAGAAAGTGAAGTAATTTCATCTTAGATCCCAAAGAGATTTTCAATGCTTTCTAAACGGCCTCAATCGGAGCTTGTTCTTATTCATGTTGTTACTCTTAACTACTTCCCTCTTCTAGATGATGCCTATAATCAATTTCGTCACCGTATCTTCTCTAATGTGACACCAACACCCTATCGTAGACATCCGTATACGGGCGTCTAGGACCTGGATAACATCGGGATGAAATAACCCATGTAAAACGTAAATGTAAAAACAAAAAAAAACTTGTGTTTTTTGCATACTTGTTTGTTACTTTGGGTTAGTCGTTTTGGGGGTCGAGAGTTTCAACACGTGTGAGGGGATGTGTGCGTACACTAAAATTTATATAGATCGTGAGAAAGTGAAGTAATTTCATCTTAGATCCCAAAGAGATTTTCAATGCTTTCTAAACGGCCTCAATCGGAGCTTGTTCTTATTCATGTTGTTACTCTTAACTACTTCCCTCTTCTAGATGATGCCTATAATCAATTTCGTCACCGTATCTTCTCTAATGTGACACCAACACCCTATCGTAGACATCCGTATTAGGGGCGTCTAGGACCTGGATAGCATCGGGATGAAATAGCCCATGCAAAACCGAACAGTAAAAACAAAAAAAACTTGTGTTTTTTGCATACTTGTTTGTTACTTTGGGTTAGTCGTTTTGGGGGTCGAGAGTTTCAACACGTGTGAGGGGATGTGTGCGTACACTAAAATTTATATAGATCGTGAGAAAGTGAAGTAATTTCATCTTAGATCCCAAAGAGATTTTCAATGCTTTCTAAACGGCCTCAATCGGAGCTTGTTCTTATTCATGTTGTTACTCTTAACTACTTCCCTCTTCTAGATGATGCCTATAATCAATTTCGTCACCGTATCTTCTCTAATGTGACACCAACACCCTATCGTAGACATCCGTATTAGGGGCGTCTAGGACCTGGATAGCATCGGGATGAAATAGCCCATGCAAAACCGAACAGTAAAAACAAAAAAAAACTTGTGTTTTTTGCATACTTGTTTGTTACTTTGGGTTAGTCGTTTTGGGGGTCGAGAGTTTCAACACGTGTGAGGGGATGTGTGCGTACACTAAAATTTATATAGATCGTGAGAAAGTGAAGTAATTTCATCTTAGATCCCAAAGAGATTTTCAATGCTTTCTAAACGGCCTCAATCGGAGCTTGTTCTTATTCATGTTGTTACTCTTAACTACTTCCCTCTTCTAGATGATGCCTATAATCAATTTCGTCACCGTATCTTCTCTAATGTGACACCAACACCCTATCGTAGACATCCGTATAAGGGGCGTCTAGGACCTGGATAGCATCGGGATGAAATAGCCCATGCAAAACCGAACAGTAAAAACAAAAAAAAACTTGTGTTTTTTGCATACTTGTTTGTTACTTTGGGTTAGTCGTTTTGGGGGTCGAGAGTTTCAACACGTGTGAGGGGATGTGTGCGTACACTAAAATTTATATAGATCGTGAGAAAGTGAAGTAATTTCATCTTAGATCCCAAAGAGATTTTCAATGCTTTCTAAACGGCCTCAATCGGAGCTTGTTCTTATTCATGTTGTTACTCTTAACTACTTCCCTCTTCTAGATGATGCCTATAATCAATTTCGTCACCGTATCTTCTCTAATGTGACACCAACACCCTATCGTAGACATCCGTATCTGGGGCGTCTAGGACCTGGATAGCATCGGGATGAAATAGCCCATGCAAAACCGAACAGTAAAAACAAAAAAAAACTTGTGTTTTTTGCATACTTGTTTGTTACTTTGGGTTAGTCGTTTTGGGGGTCGAGAGTTTCAACACGTGTGAGGGGATGTGTGCGTACACTAAAATTTATATAGATCGTGAGAAAGTGAAGTAATTTCATCTTAGATCCCAAAGAGATTTTCAATGCTTTCTAAACGGCCTCAATCGGAGCTTGTTCTTATTCATGTTGTTACTCTTAACTACTTCCCTCTTCTAGATGATGCCTATAATCAATTTCGTCACCGTATCTTCTCTAATGTGACACCAACACCCTATCGTAGACATCCGTATATGGGGCGTCTAGGACCTGGATAGCATCGGGTTTAAATAGCCCATGCAAAACGTAACATTAAAAACAAAAAAAACTTGTGTTTTTTGCATACTTGTTTGTTACTTTGGGTTAGTCGTTTTGGGGGTCGAGAGTTTCAACACGTGTGAGGGGATGTGTGCGTACACTAAAATTTATATAGATCGTGAGAAAGTGAAGTAATTTCATCTTAGATCCCAAAGAGATTTTCAATGCTTTCTAAACGGCCTCAATCGGAGCTTGTTCTTATTCATGTTGTTACTCTTAACTACTTCCCTCTTCTAGATGATGCCTATAATCAATTTCGTCACCGTATCTTCTCTAATGTGACACCAACACCCTATCGTAGACATCCGTATCTGGGCGTCTAGGACCTGGATAGCATCGGGATGAAATAGCCCATGCAAAACCGAACAGTAAAAACAAAAAAAACTTGTGTTTTTTGCATACTTGTTTGTTACTTTGGGTTAGTCGTTTTGGGGGTCGAGAGTTTCAACACGTGTGAGGGGATGTGTGCGTACACTAAAATTTATATAGATCGTGAGAAAGTGAAGTAATTTCATCTTAGATCCCAAAGAGATTTTCAATGCTTTCTAAACGGCCTCAATCGGAGCTTGTTCTTATTCATGTTGTTACTCTTAACTACTTCCCTCTTCTAGATGATGCCTATAATCAATTTCGTCACCGTATCTTCTCTAATGTGACACCAACACCCTATCGTAGACATCCGTATCTGGGCGTCTAGGACCTGGATAGCATCGGGATGAAATAGCCCATGCAAAACCGAACAGTAAAAACAAAAAAAACTTGTGTTTTTTGCATACTTGTTTGTTACTTTGGGTTAGTCGTTTTGGGGGTCGAGAGTTTCAACACGTGTGAGGGGATGTGTGCGTACACTAAAATTTATATAGATCGTGAGAAAGTGAAGTAATTTCATCTTAGATCCCAAAGAGATTTTCAATGCTTTCTAAACGGCCTCAATCGGAGCTTGTTCTTATTCATGTTGTTACTCTTAACTACTTCCCTCTTCTAGATGATGCCTATAATCAATTTCGTCACCGTATCTTCTCTAATGTGACACCAACACCCTATCGTAGACATCCGTATCTGGGGCGTCTAGGACCTGGATAACATCGGGATGAAATAGCCCATGCAAAACCGAACAGTAAAAACAAAAAAAACTTGTGTTTTTTGCATACTTGTTTGTTACTTTGGGTTAGTCGTTTTGGGGGTCGAGAGTTTCAACACGTGTGAGGGGATGTGTGCGTACACTAAAATTTATATAGATCGTGAGAAAGTGAAGTAATTTCATCTTAGATCCCAAAGAGATTTTCAATGCTTTCTAAACGGCCTCAATCGGAGCTTGTTCTTATTCATGTTGTTACTCTTAACTACTTCCCTCTTCTAGATGATGCCTATAATCAATTTCGTCACCGTATCTTCTCTAATGTGACACCAACACCCTATCGTAGACATCCGTATCAGGGCGTCTAGGACCTGGATAATATCGGGATGAAATAGCCCATGCAAAACCGAACAGTAAAAACAAAAAAAACTTGTGTTTTTTGCATACTTGTTTGTTACTTTGGGTTAGTCGTTTTGGGGGTCGAGAGTTTCAACACGTGTGAGGGGATGTGTGCGTACATTAAAATTTATATAGATCGTGAGAAAGTGAAGTAATTTCATCTTAGATCCCAAAGAGATTTTCAATGCTTTCTAAACGGCCTCAATCGGAGCTTGTTCTTATTCATGTTGTTACTCTTAACTACTTCCCTCTTCTAGATGATGCCTATAATCAATTTCGTCACCGTATCTTCTCTAATGTGACACCAACACCCTATCGTAGACATCCGTATACGGGCGTCTAGGACCTGGATAACATCGGGATGAAATAGCCCATGCAAAACCGAACAGTAAAAACAAAAAAAACTTGTGTTTTTTGCATACTTGTTTGTTACTTTGGGTTAGTCGTTTTGGGGGTCGAGAGTTTCAACACGTGTGAGGGGATGTGTGCGTACACTAAAATTTATATAGATCGTGAGAAAGTGAAGTAATTTCATCTTAGATCCCAAAGAGATTTTCAATGCTTTCTAAACGGCCTCAATCGGAGCTTGTTCTTATTCATGTTGTTACTCTTAACTACTTCCCTCTTCTAGATGATGCCTATAATCAATTTCGTCACCGTATCTTCTCTAATGTGACACCAACACCCTATCGTAGACATCCGTATACGGGCGTCTAGGACCTGGATAGCATCGGGATGAAATAACCCATGCAAAACCGAACAGTAAAAACAAAAACAAAAACTTGTGTTTTTTGCATACTTGTTTGTTACTTTGGGTTAGTCGTTTTGGGGGTCGAGAGTTTCAACACGTGTGAGGGGATGTGTGCGTACACTAAAATTTATATAGATCGTGAGAAAGTGAAGTAATTTCATCTTAGATCCCAAAGAGATTTTCAATGCTTTCTAAACGGCCTCAATCGGAGCTTGTTCTTATTCATGTTGTTACTCTTAACTACTTCCCTCTTCTAGATGATGCCTATAATCAATTTCGTCACCGTATCTTCTCTAATGTGACACCAACACCCTATCGTAGACATCCGTATCGGGGCGTCTAGGACCTGGATAGCATCGGGATGAAATAGCCCATGCAAAACCGAACAGTAAAAACAAAAAAAAAACTTGTGTTTTTTGCATACTTGTTTGTTACTTTGGGTTAGTCGTTTTGGGGGTCGAGAGTTTCAACACGTGTGAGGGGATGTGTGCGTACATTAAAATTTATATAGATCGTGAGAAAGTGAAGTAATTTCATCTTAGATCCCAAAGAGATTTTCAATGCTTTCTAAACGGCCTCAATCGGAGCTTGTTCTTATTCATGTTGTTACTCTTAACTACTTCCCTCTTCTAGATGATGCCTATAATCAATTTCGTCACCGTATCTTCTCTAATGTGACACCAACACCCTATCGTAGACATCCATATCAGGGGCGTCTAGGACCTGGATAGCATCGGGATGAAATAGCCCATGCAAAACCGAACAGTAAAAACAAAAAAAACTTGTGTTTTTTGCATACTTGTTTGTTACTTTGGGTTAGTCGTTTTGGGGGTCGAGAGTTTCAACACGTGTGAGGGGATGTGTGCGTACACTAAAATTTATATAGATCGTGAGAAAGTGAAGTAATTTCATCTTAGATCCCAAAGAGATTTTCAATGCTTTCTAAACGGCCTCAATCGGAGCTTGTTCTTATTCATGTTGTTACTCTTAACTACTTCCCTCTTCTAGATGATGCCTATAATCAATTTCGTCACCGTATCTTCTCTAATGTGACACCAACACCCTATCGTAGACATCCGTATCTGGGGCGTCTAGGACCTGGATAGCATCGGGATGAAATAACCCATGCAAAACAAAACAGTAAAAACAAAAAAAAAACTTGTGTTTTTTGCATACTTGTTTGTTACTTTGGGTTAGTCGTTTTGGGGGTCGAGAGTTTCAACACGTGTGAGGGGATGTGTGCGTACACTAAAATTTATATAGATCGTGAGAAAGTGAAGTAATTTCATCTTAGATCCCAAAGAGATTTTCAATGCTTTCTAAACGGCCTCAATCGGAGCTTGTTCTTATTCATGTTGTTACTCTTAACTACTTCCCTCTTCTAGATGATGCCTATAATCAATTTCGTCATCGTATCTTCTCTAATGTGACACCAACACCCTATCGTAGACATCCGTATCTGGGGCGTCTAGGACCTGGATAGCATCGGGATGAAATAGCCCATGCAAAACCGAACAGTAAAAACAAAAAAAACTTGTGTTTTTTGCATACTTGTTTGTTACTTTGGGTTAGTCGTTTTGGGGGTCGAGAGTTTCAACACGTGTGAGGGGATGTGTGCGTACACTAAAATTTATATAGATCGTGAGAAAGTGAAGTAATTTCATCTTAGATCCCAAAGAGATTTTCAATGCTTTCTAAACGGCCTCAATCGGAGCTTGTTCTTATTCATGTTGTTACTCTTAACTACTTCCCTCTTCTAGATGATGCCTATAATCAATTTCGTCACCGTATCTTCTCTAATGTGACACCAACACCCTATCGTAGACATCCGTATAAGGGGCGTCTAGGACCTGGATAGCATCGGGATGAAATAGCCCATGCAAAACCGAACAGTAAAAACAAAAAAAACTTGTGTTTTTTGCATACTTGTTTGTTACTTTGGGTTAGTCGTTTTGGGGGTCGAGAGTTTCAACACGTGTGAGGGGATGTGTGCGTACACTAAAATTTATATAGATCGTGAGAAAGTGAAGTAATTTCATCTTAGATCCCAAAGAGATTTTCAATGCTTTCTAAACGGCCTCAATCGGAGCTTGTTCTTATTCATGTTGTTACTCTTAACTACTTCCCTCTTCTAGATGATGCCTATAATCAATTTCGTCACCGTATCTTCTCTAATGTGACACCAACACCCTATCATAGACATCCGTATCGGGGCGTCTAGGACCTGGATAACATCGGGATGAAATAGCCCATGCAAAACCGAACGGTAAAAACAAAAAAAACTTGTGTTTTTTGCATACTTGTTTGTTACTTTGGGTTAGTCGTTTTGGGGGTCGAGAGTTTCAACACGTGTGAGGGGATGTGTGCGTACACTAAAATTTATATAGATCGTGAGAAAGTGAAGTAATTTCATCTTAGATCCCAAAGAGATTTTCAATGCTTTCTAAACGGCCTCAATCGGAGCTTGTTCTTATTCATGTTGTTACTCTTAACTACTTCCCTCTTCTAGATGATGCCTATAATCAATTTCGTCACCGTATCTTCTCTAATGTGACACCAACACCCTATCGTAGACATCCGTATCGGGCGTCTAGGACCTGGATAGCATCGGGATGAAATAGCCCATGCAAAACCGAACAGTAAAAACAAAAAAAACTTGTGTTTTTTGCATACTTGTTTGTTACTTTGGGTTAGTCGTTTTAAGGGTCGAGAGTTTCAACACGTGTGAGGGGATGTGTGCGTACATTAAAATTTATATAGATCGTGAGAAAGTGAAGTAATTTCATCTTAGATCCCAAAGAGATTTTCAATGCTTTCTAAACGGCCTCAATCGGAGCTTGTTCTTATTCATGTTGTTACTCTTAACTACTTCCCTCTTCTAGATGATGCCTATAATCAATTTCGTCACCGTATCTTCTCTAATGTGACACCAACACCCTATCGTGAACATCCGTATACGGGGCGTCTAGGACCTGGATAGCATCGGGATGAAATAGCCCATGCAAAACCGAACAGTAAAAACAAAAAAACTTGTGTTTTTTGCATACTTGTTTGTTACTTTGGGTTAGTCGTTTTGGGGGTCGAGAGTTTCAACACGTGTGAGGGGATGTGTGCGTACACTAAAATTTATATAGATCGTGAGAAAGTGAAGTAATTTCATCTTAGATCCCAAAGAGATTTTCAATGCTTTCTAAACGGCCTCAATCGGAGCTTGTTCTTATTCATGTTGTTACTCTTAACTACTTCCCTCTTCTAGATGATGCCTATAATCAATTTCGTCACCGTATCTTCTCTAATGTGACACCAACACCCTATCGTAGACATCCGTATGCGGGCGTCTAGGACCTGGATAGCATCGGGATGAAATAGCCCTGGCAACACCGACCTGTAACAACAAAAACAAAAACTTGTGTTTTTTGCATACTTGTTTGTTACTTTGGGTTAGTCGTTTTGGGGGTCGAGAGTTTCAACACGTGTGAGGGGATGTGTGCGTACACTAAAATTTATATAGATCGTGAGAAAGTGAAGTAATTTCATCTTAGATCCCAAAGAGATTTTCAATGCTTTCTAAACGGCCTCAATCGGAGCTTGTTCTTATTCATGTTGTTACTCTTAACTACTTCCCTCTTCTAGATGATGCCTATAATCAATTTCGTCACCGTATCTTCTCTAATGTGACACCAACACCCTATCGTAGACATCCGTATCGGGGCGTCTAGGACCTGGATAGCATCGGGATGAAATAGCCCATGCAAAACCGAACAGTAAAAACAAAAAAAAACTTGTGTTTTTTGCATACTTGTTTGTTACTTTGGGTTAGTCGTTTTGGGGGTCGAGAGTTTCAACACGTGTGAGGGGATGTGTGCGTACATTAAAATTTATATAGATCGTGAGAAAGTGAAGTAATTTCATCTTAGATCCCAAAGAGATTTTCAATGCTTTCTAAACGGCCTCAATCGGAGCTTGTTCTTATTCATGTTGTTACTCTTAACTACTTCCCTCTTCTAGATGATGCCTATAATCAATTTCGTCACCGTATCTTCTCTAATGTGACACCAACACCCTATCGTAGACATCCATATCTAGGGCGTCTAGGACCTGGATAGCATCGGGATGAAATAGCCCATGCAAAACCGAACAGTAAAAACAAAAAAAAAACTTGTGTTTTTTGCATACTTGTTTGTTACTTTGGGTTAGTCGTTTTGGGGGTCGAGAGTTTCAACACGTGTGAGGGGATGTGTGCGTACACTAAAATTTATATAGATCGTGAGAAAGTGAAGTAATTTCATCTTAGATCCCAAAGAGATTTTCAATGCTTTCTAAACGGCCTCAATCGGAGCTTGTTCTTATTCATGTTGTTACTCTTAACTACTTCCCTCTTCTAGATGATGCCTATAATCAATTTCGTCACCGTATCTTCTCTAATGTGACACCAACACCCTATCGTAGACATCCGTCTGTGGGGCGTCTAGGAGCTTGATATCATCGGGATTATATAGCCCAGGCAAAACCGAACAGTAAAAACAAAAAAAACTTGTGTTTTTTGCATACCTGTTTGTTACTTTGGGTTAGTCGTTTTGGGGTCGAGAGTTTCAACACGTGTGAGGGGATGTGTGCGTACACTAAAATTTATATAGATCGTGAGAAAGTGAAGTAATTTCATCTTAGATCCCAAAGAGATTTTCAATGCTTTCTAAACGGCCTCAATCGGAGCTTGTTCTTATTCATGTTGTTACTCTTAACTACTTCCCTCTTCTAGATGATGCCTATAATCAATTTCGTCACCGTATCTTCTCTAATGTGACACCAACACCCTATCGTAGACATCCGTATCTGGGGCGTCTAGGACCTGGATAGCATCGGGATGAAATAGCCCATGCAAAACCGAGCAGTAAAAACAAAAAAAAAACTTGTGTTTTTTGCATACTTGTTTGTTACTTTGGGTTAGTCGTTTTGGGGGTCGAGAGTTTCAACACGTGTGAGGGGATGTGTGCGTACACTAAAATTTATATAGATCGTGAGAAAGTGAAGTAATTTCATCTTAGATCCCAAAGAGATTTTCAATGCTTTCTAAACGGCCTCAATCGGAGCTTGTTCTTATTCATGTTGTTACTCTTAACTACTTCCCTCTTCTAGATGATGCCTATAATCAATTTCGTCACCGTATCTTCTCTAATGTGACACCAACACCCTATCGTAGACATCCGTATACGGGGCGTCTAGGACCTGGATAACATCGGGATGAAATAGCCCATGCAAAACCGAGCTGTAAAAACAAAAAAAACTTGTGTTTTTTGCATACTTGTTTGTTACTTTGGGTTAGTCGTTTTGGGGGTCGAGAGTTTCAACACGTGTGAGGGGATGTGTGCGTACACTAAAATTTATATAGATCGTGAGAAAGTGAAGTAATTTCATCTTAGATCCCAAAGAGATTTTCAATGCTTTCTAAACGGCCTCAATCGGAGCTTGTTCTTATTCATGTTGTTACTCTTAACTACTTCCCTCTTCTAGATGATGCCTATAATCAATTTCGTCACCGTATCTTCTCTAATGTGACACCAACACCCTATCGTAGACATCCGTATACGGGGCGTCTAGGACCTGGATAACATCGGGATGAAATAGCCCATGCAAAACCGAACAGTAAAAACAAAAACAAAAACTTGTGTTTTTTGCATACTTGTTTGTTACTTTGGGTTAGTCGTTTTGGGGGTCGAGAGTTTCAACACGTGTGAGGGGATGTGTGCGTACACTAAAATTTATATAGATCGTGAGAAAGTGAAGTAATTTCATCTTAGATCCCAAAGAGATTTTCAATGCTTTCTAAACGGCCTCAATCGGAGCTTGTTCTTATTCATGTTGTTACTCTTAACTACTTCCCTCTTCTAGATGATGCCTATAATCAATTTCGTCACCGTATCTTCTCTAATGTGACACCAACACCCTATCGTAGACATCCGTATAAGGGGCGTCTAGGACCTGGATAGCATCGGGATGAAATAGCCCATGCAAAACCGAGCAGTAAAAACAAAAAAAACTTGTGTTTTTTGCATACTTGTTTGTTACTTTGGGTTAGTCGTTTTGGGGGTCGAGAGTTTCAACACGTGTGAGGGGATGTGTGCGTACACTAAAATTTATATAGATCGTGAGAAAGTGAAGTAATTTCATCTTAGATCCCAAAGAGATTTTCAATGCTTTCTAAACGGCCTCAATCGGAGCTTGTTCTTATTCATGTTGTTACTCTTAACTACTTCCCTCTTCTAGATGATGCCTATAATCAATTTCGTCACCGTATCTTCTCTAATGTGACACCAACACCCTATCGTAGACATCCGTATCTGGGGCGTCTAGGACCTGGATAGCATCGGGATGAAATAGCCCATGCAAAACCGAACAGTAAAAACAAAAAAAACTTGTGTTTTTTGCATACTTGTTTGTTACTTTGGGTTAGTCGTTTTGGGGGTCGAGAGTTTCAACACGTGTGAGGGGATGTGTGCGTACACTAAAATTTATATAGATCGTGAGAAAGTGAAGTAATTTCATCTTAGATCCCAAAGAGATTTTCAATGCTTTCTAAACGGCCTCAATCGGAGCTTGTTCTTATTCATGTTGTTACTCTTAACTACTTCCCTCTTCTAGATGATGCCTATAATCAATTTCGTCACCGTATCTTCTCTAATGTGACACTAACACCCTATCGTAGACATCCGTATCCGGGGCGTCTAGGACCTGGATAACATCGGGATGAAATAGCCCATGCAAAACCGAACAGTAAAAACAAAAAAAACTTGTGTTTTTTGCATACTTGTTTGTTACTTTGGGTTAGTCGTTTTGGGGGTCGAGAGTTTCAACACGTGTGAGGGGATGTGTGCGTACACTAAAATTTATATAGATCGTGAGAAAGTGAAGTAATTTCATCTTAGATCCCAAAGAGATTTTCAATGCTTTCTAAACGGCCTCAATCGGAGCTTGTTCTTATTCATGTTGTTACTCTTAACTACTTCCCTCTTCTAGATGATGCCTATAATCAATTTCGTCACCGTATCTTCTCTAATGTGACACCAACACCCTATCGTAGACATCCGTATCTGGGTCGTCTAGGACCTGGATAGCATCGGGATGAAATAGCCCATGCAAAACCGAACAGTAAAAACAAAAAAAACTTGTGTTTTTTGCATACTTGTTTGTTACTTTGGGTTAGTCGTTTTGGGGGTCGAGAGTTTCAACACGTGTGAGGGGATGTGTGCGTACATTAAAATTTATATAGATCGTGAGAAAGTGAAGTAATTTCATCTTAGATCCCAAAGAGATTTTCAATGCTTTCTAAACGGCCTCAATCGGAGCTTGTTCTTATTCATGTTGTTACTCTTAACTACTTCCCTCTTCTAGATGATGCCTATAATCAATTTCGTCACCGTATCTTCTCTAATGTGACACCAACACCCTATCGTAGACATCCGTATACGGGCGTCTAGGACCTGGATAGCATCGGGATGAAATAGCCCATGCAAAACCGAACGGTAAAAACAAAAAAAAAACTTGTGTTTTTTGCATACTTGTTTGTTACTTTGGGTTAGTCGTTTTGGGGGTCGAGAGTTTCAACACGTGTGAGGGGATGTGTGCGTACACTAAAATTTATATAGATCGTGAGAAAGTGAAGTAATTTCATCTTAGATCCCAAAGAGATTTTCAATGCTTTCTAAACGGCCTCAATCGGAGCTTGTTCTTATTCATGTTGTTACTCTTAACTACTTCCCTCTTCTAGATGATGCCTATAATCAATTTCGTCACCGTATCTTCTCTAATGTGACACCAACACCCTATCGTAGACATCCGTATATGGGGCGACTAGGACCTGGATAGCAACGGGATGAAATAGCCCATGCAAACCCGAACTGTAAAAACAAAAAAAACTTGTGTTTTTTGCATACTTGTTTGTTACTTTGGGTTAGTCGTTTTGGGGGTCGAGAGTTTCAACACGTGTGAGGGGATGTGTGCGTACACTAAAATTTATATAGATCGTGAGAAAGTGAAGTAATTTCATCTTAGATCCCAAAGAGATTTTCAATGCTTTCTAAACGGCCTCAATCGGAGCTTGTTCTTATTCATGTTGTTACTCTTAACTACTTCCCTCTTCTAGATGATGCCTATAATCAATTTCGTCACCGTATCTTCTCTAATGTGACACCAACACCCTATCGTAGACATCCGTATCTGGGGCGTCTAGGACCTGGATAGCATCGGGATGAAATAGCCCATGCAAAACCGAGCAGTAAAAACAAAAAAAACTTGTGTTTTTTGCATACTTGTTTGTTACTTTGGGTTAGTCGTTTTGGGGGTCGAGAGTTTCAACACGTGTGAGGGGATGTGTGCGTACACTAAAATTTATATAGATCGTGAGAAAGTGAAGTAATTTCATCTTAGATCCCAAAGAGATTTTCAATGCTTTCTAAACGGCCTCAATCGGAGCTTGTTCTTATTCATGTTGTTACTCTTAACTACTTCCCTCTTCTAGATGATGCCTATAATCAATTTCGTCACCGTATCTTCTCTAATGTGACACCAACACCCTATCGTAGACATCCGTATCGGGGCGTCTAGGACCTGGATAGCATCGGGATGAAATAGCCCATGCAAAACCGAACAGTAAAAACAAAAAAAACTTGTGTTTTTTGCATACTTGTTTGTTACTTTGGGTTAGTCGTTTTGGGGGTCGAGAGTTTCAACACGTGTGAGGGGATGTGTGCGTACACTAAAATTTATATAGATCGTGAGAAAGTGAAGTAATTTCATCTTAGATCCCAAAGAGATTTTCAATGCTTTCTAAACGGCCTCAATCGGAGCTTGTTCTTATTCATGTTGTTACTCTTAACTACTTCCCTCTTCTAGATGATGCCTATAATCAATTTCGTCACCGTATCTTCTCTAATGTGACACCAACACCCTATCGTAGACATCCGTATATGGGGCGTCTAGGACCTGGATAGCATCGGGATGAAATAGCCCATGCAAAACCGAACGGTAAAAACAAAAACAAAAACTTGTGTTTTTTGCATACTTGTTTGTTACTTTGGGTTAGTCGTTTTGGGGGTCGAGAGTTTCAACACGTGTGAGGGGATGTGTGCGTACACTAAAATTTATATAGATCGTGAGAAAGTGAAGTAATTTCATCTTAGATCCCAAAGAGATTTTCAATGCTTTCTAAACGGCCTCAATCGGAGCTTGTTCTTATTCATGTTGTTACTCTTAACTACTTCCCTCTTCTAGATGATGCCTATAATCAATTTCGTCACCGTATCTTCTCTAATGTGACACCAACACCCTATCGTAGACATCCGTATCTGGGGCGTCTAGGACCTGGATAGCATCGGGATGAAATAGCCCATGCAAAACCGAACAGTAAAAACAAAAAAAACTTGTGTTTTTTGCATACTTGTTTGTTACTTTGGGTTAGTCGTTTTGGGGGTCGAGAGTTTCAACACGTGTGAGGGGATGTGTGCGTACACTAAAATTTATATAGATCGTGAGAAAGTGAAGTAATTTCATCTTAGATCCCAAAGAGATTTTCAATGCTTTCTAAACGGCCTCAATCGGAGCTTGTTCTTATTCATGTTGTTACTCTTAACTACTTCCCTCTTCTAGATGATGCCTATAATCAATTTCGTCACCGTATCTTCTCTAATGTGACACCAACACCCTATCGTAGACATCCGTATCTGGGGCGTCTAGGACCTGGATAGCATCGGGATGAAATAGCCCATGCAAAACCGAGCAGTAAAAACAAAAAAAAACTTGTGTTTTTTGCATACTTGTTTGTTACTTTGGGTTAGTCGTTTTGGGGGTCGAGAGTTTCAACACGTGTGAGGGGATGTGTGCGTACACTAAAATTTATATAGATCGTGAGAAAGTGAAGTAATTTCATCTTAGATCCCAAAGAGATTTTCAATGCTTTCTAAACGGCCTCAATCGGAGCTTGTTCTTATTCATGTTGTTACTCTTAACTACTTCCCTCTTCTAGATGATGCCTATAATCAATTTCGTCACCGTATCTTCTCTAATGTGACACCAACACCCTATCGTAGACATCCGTATAAGGGGCGTCTAGGACCTGGATAACATCGGGATGAAATAGCCCATGCAAAACCGAACAGTAAAAACAAAAACAAAAACTTGTGTTTTTTGCATACTTGTTTGTTACTTTGGGTTAGTCGTTTTGGGGGTCGAGAGTTTCAACACGTGTGAGGGGATGTGTGCGTACACTAAAATTTATATAGATCGTGAGAAAGTGAAGTAATTTCATCTTAGATCCCAAAGAGATTTTCAATGCTTTCTAAACGGCCTCAATCGGAGCTTGTTCTTATTCATGTTGTTACTCTTAACTACTTCCCTCTTCTAGATGATGCCTATAATCAATTTCGTCACCGTATCTTCTCTAATGTGACACCAACACCCTATCGTAGACATCCGTATCTGGGCGTCTAGGACCTGGATAGCATCGGGATGAAATAGCCCATGCAAAACCGAACAGTAAAAACAAAAAAAACTTGTGTTTTTTGCATACTTGTTTGTTACTTTGGGTTAGTCGTTTTGGGGGTCGAGAGTTTCAACACGTGTGAGGGGATGTGTGCGTACACTAAAATTTATATAGATCGTGAGAAAGTGAAGTAATTTCATCTTAGATCCCAAAGAGATTTTCAATGCTTTCTAAACGGCCTCAATCGGAGCTTGTTCTTATTCATGTTGTTACTCTTAACTACTTCCCTCTTCTAGATGATGCCTATAATCAATTTCGTCACCGTATCTTCTCTAATGTGACACCAACACCCTATCGTAGACATCCGTATCTGGGCGTCTAGGACCTGGATAGCATCGGGATGAAATAGCCCATGCAAAACCGAACAGTAAAAACAAAAAAAACTTGTGTTTTTTGCATACTTGTTTGTTACTTTGGGTTAGTCGTTTTGGGGGTCGAGAGTTTCAACACGTGTGAGGGGATGTGTGCGTACACTAAAATTTATATAGATCGTGAGAAAGTGAAGTAATTTCATCTTAGATCCCAAAGAGATTTTCAATGCTTTCTAAACGGCCTCAATCGGAGCTTGTTCTTATTCATGTTGTTACTCTTAACTACTTCCCTCTTCTAGATGATGCCTATAATCAATTTCGTCACCGTATCTTCTCTAATGTGACACCAACACCCTATCGTAGACATCCGTATCTGGGCGTCTAGGACCTGGATAGCATCGGGATGAAATAGCCCATGCAAAACCGAACAGTAAAAACAAAAAAAAAAACTTGTGTTTTTTGCATACTTGTTTGTTACTTTGGGTTAGTCGTTTTGGGGGTCGAGAGTTTCAACACGTGTGAGGGGATGTGTGCGTACACTAAAATTTATATAGATCGTGAGAAAGTGAAGTAATTTCATCTTAGATCCCAAAGAGATTTTCAATGCTTTCTAAACGGCCTCAATCGGAGCTTGTTCTTATTCATGTTGTTACTCTTAACTACTTCCCTCTTCTAGATGATGCCTATAATCAATTTCGTCACCGTATCTTCTCTAATGTGACACCAACACCCTATCGTAGACATCCGTATACGGGCGTCTCGGACCTGGATAGCATCGGGATGAAATAGCCCATGCAAAACCGAACAGTAAAAACAAAAACAAAAACTTGTGTTTTTTGCATACTTGTTTGTTACTTTGGGTTAGTCGTTTTGGGGGTCGAGAGTTTCAACACGTGTGAGGGGATGTGTGCGTACACTAAAATTTATATAGATCGTGAGAAAGTGAAGTAATTTCATCTTAGATCCCAAAGAGATTTTCAATGCTTTCTAAACGGCCTCAATCGGAGCTTGTTCTTATTCATGTTGTTACTCTTAACTACTTCCCTCTTCTAGATGATGCCTATAATCAATTTCGTCACCGTATCTTCTCTAATGTGACACCAACACCCTATCGTAGACATCCGTATCTGGGGCGTCTAGGACCTGGATAGCATCGGGATGAAATAGCCCATGCAAAACCGAACAGTAAAAACAAAAAAACTTGTGTTTTTTGCATACTTGTTTGTTACTTTGGGTTAGTCATTTTGGGGGTCGAGAGTTTCAACACGTGTGAGGGGATGTGTGCGTACACTAAAATTTATATAGATCGTGAGAAAGTGAAGTAATTTCATCTTAGATCCCAAAGAGATTTTCAATGCTTTCTAAACGGCCTCAATCGGAGCTTGTTCTTATTCATGTTGTTACTCTTAACTACTTCCCTCTTCTAGATGATGCCTATAATCAATTTCGTCACCGTATCTTCTCTAATGTGACACCAACACCCTATCGTAGACATCCGTATCTGGGGCGTCTAGGACCTGGATAGCATCGGGATGAAATAGCCCATGCAAAACCGAACAGTAAAAACAAAAAAAAAACTTGTGTTTTTTGCATACTTGTTTGTTACTTTGGGTTAGTCGTTTTGGGGGTCGAGAGTTTCAACACGTGTGAGGGGATGTGTGCGTACACTAAAATTTATATAGATCGTGAGAAAGTGAAGTAATTTCATCTTAGATCCCAAAGAGATTTTCAATGCTTTCTAAACGGCCTCAATCGGAGCTTGTTCTTATTCATGTTGTTACTCTTAACTACTTCCCTCTTCTAGATGATGCCTATAATCAATTTCGTCACCGTATCTTCTCTAATGTGACACCAACACCCTATCGTAGACATCCGTATCTGGGGCGTCTAGGACCTGGATAGCATCGGGATGAAATAACCCATGCAAAACAAAACAGTAAAAACAAAAAAAAAACTTGTGTTTTTTGCATACTTGTTTGTTACTTTGGGTTAGTCGTTTTGGGGGTCGAGAGTTTCAACACGTGTGAGGGGATGTGTGCGTACACTAAAATTTATATAGATCGTGAGAAAGTGAAGTAATTTCATCTTAGATCCCAAAGAGATTTTCAATGCTTTCTAAACGGCCTCAATCGGAGCTTGTTCTTATTCATGTTGTTACTCTTAACTACTTCCCTCTTCTAGATGATGCCTATAATCAATTTCGTCACCGTATCTTCTCTAATGTGACACCAACACCCTATCGTAGACATCCGTATACGGGCGTCTAGGACCTGGATAGCATCGGGATGAAATAGCCCATGCAAAACCGAACAGTAAAAACAAAAAAAACTTGTGTTTTTTGCATACTTGTTTGTTACTTTGGGTTAGTCGTTTTGGGGGTCGAGAGTTTCAACACGTGTGAGGGGATGTGTGCGTACACTAAAATTTATATAGATCGTGAGAAAGTGAAGTAATTTCATCTTAGATCCCAAAGAGATTTTCAATGCTTTCTAAACGGCCTCAATCGGAGCTTGTTCTTATTCATGTTGTTACTCTTAACTACTTCCCTCTTCTAGATGATGCCTATAATCAATTTCGTCACCGTATCTTCTCTAATGTGACACCAACACCCTATCGTAGACATCCGTATCAGGGGCGTCTAGGACCTGGATAGCATCGGGATGAAATAGCCCATGCAAAACCGAACAGTAAAAACAAAAACAAAAACTTGTGTTTTTTGCATACTTGTTTGTTACTTTGGGTTAGTCGTTTTGGGGGTCGAGAGTTTCAACACGTGTGAGGGGATGTGTGCGTACACTAAAATTTATATAGATCGTGAGAAAGTGAAGTAATTTCATCTTAGATCCCAAAGAGATTTTCAATGCTTTCTAAACGGCCTCAATCGGAGCTTGTTCTTATTCATGTTGTTACTCTTAACTACTTCCCTCTTCTAGATGATGCCTATAATCAATTTCGTCACCGTATCTTCTCTAATGTGACACCAACACCCTATCGTAGACATCCGTATACGGGCGTCTAGGACCTGGATAGCATCGGGATGAAATAGCCCATGCAAAACCGAACGGTAAAAACAAAAAAAAACTTGTGTTTTTTGCATACTTGTTTGTTACTTTGGGTTAGTCGTTTTGGGGGTCGAGAGTTTCAACACGTGTGAGGGGATGTGTGCGTACACTAAAATTTATATAGATCGTGAGAAAGTGAAGTAATTTCATCTTAGATCCCAAAGAGATTTTCAATGCTTTCTAAACGGCCTCAATCGGAGCTTGTTCTTATTCATGTTGTTACTCTTAACTACTTCCCTCTTCTAGATGATGCCTATAATCAATTTCGTCACCGTATCTTCTCTAATGTGACACCAACACCCTATCGTAGACATCCGTATCTGGGGCGTCTAGGACCTGGATAGCATCGGGATGAAATAGCCCATGCAAAACCGAACAGTAAAAACAAAAACAAAAACTTGTGTTTTTTGCATACTTGTTTGTTACTTTGGGTTAGTCGTTTTGGGGGTCGAGAGTTTCAACACGTGTGAGGGGATGTGTGCGTACACTAAAATTTATATAGATCGTGAGAAAGTGAAGTAATTTCATCTTAGATCCCAAAGAGATTTTCAATGCTTTCTAAACGGCCTCAATCGGAGCTTGTTCTTATTCATGTTGTTACTCTTAACTACTTCCCTCTTCTAGATGATGCCTATAATCAATTTCGTCACCGTATCTTCTCTAATGTGACACCAACACCCTATCGTATACATCCGTATATAGGGCGTCTAGTACCTGGATAGCAACGGGATGAAATAGCCCATGCAAATCCGAACTGTAAAACCAAAAAAAACTTGTGTTTTTTGCATACTTGTTTGTTACTTTGGGTTAGTCGTTTTGGGGGTCGAGAGTTTCAACACGTGTGAGGGGATGTGTGCGTACACTAAAATTTATATAGATCGTGAGAAAGTGAAGTAATTTCATCTTAGATCCCAAAGAGATTTTCAATGCTTTCTAAACGGCCTCAATCGGAGCTTGTTCTTATTCATGTTGTTACTCTTAACTACTTCCCTCTTCTAGATGATGCCTATAATCAATTTCGTCACCGTATCTTCTCTAATGTGACACCAACACCCTATCGTAGACATCCGTATCTGGGGCGTCTAGGACCTGGATAGCATCGGGATGAAATAGCCCATGCAAAACCGAACAGTAAAAACAAAAAAAAACTTGTGTTTTTTGCATACTTGTTTGTTACTTTGGGTTAGTCGTTTTGGGGGTCGAGAGTTTCAACACGTGTGAGGGGATGTGTGCGTACACTAAAATTTATATAGATCGTGAGAAAGTGAAGTAATTTCATCTTAGATCCCAAAGAGATTTTCAATGCTTTCTAAACGGCCTCAATCGGAGCTTGTTCTTATTCATGTTGTTACTCTTAACTACTTCCCTCTTCTAGATGATGCCTATAATCAATTTCGTCACCGTATCTTCTCTAATGTGACACCAACACCCTATCGTAGACATCCGTATCTGGGGCGTCTAGGACCTGGATAGCATCGGGATGAAATAACCCATGCAAAACAAAACAGTAAAAACAAAAAAAAAAACTTGTGTTTTTTGCATACTTGTTTGTTACTTTGGGTTAGTCGTTTTGGGGGTCGAGAGTTTCAACACGTGTGAGGGGATGTGTGCGTACACTAAAATTTATATAGATCGTGAGAAAGTGAAGTAATTTCATCTTAGATCCCAAAGAGATTTTCAATGCTTTCTAAACGGCCTCAATCGGAGCTTGTTCTTATTCATGTTGTTACTCTTAACTACTTCCCTCTTCTAGATGATGCCTATAATCAATTTCGTCACCGTATCTTCTCTAATGTGACACCAACACCCTATCGTAGACATCCGTATCTGGGGCGTCTAGGACCTGGATAGCATCGGGATGAAATAGCCCATGCAAAACCGAACAGTAAAAACAAAAAAAACTTGTGTTTTTTGCATACTTGTTTGTTACTTTGGGTTAGTCGTTTTGGGGGTCGAGAGTTTCAACACGTGTGAGGGGATGTGTGCGTACACTAAAATTTATATAGATCGTGAGAAAGTGAAGTAATTTCATCTTAGATCCCAAAGAGATTTTCAATGCTTTCTAAACGGCCTCAATCGGAGCTTGTTCTTATTCATGTTGTTACTCTTAACTACTTCCCTCTTCTAGATGATGCCTATAATCAATTTCGTCACCGTATCTTCTCTAATGTGACACCAACACCCTATCGTAGACATCCGTATCTTGGGCGTCTAGGACCTGGATAGCATCGGGATGAAATAGCCCATGCAAAACCGAACACTAAAAACAAAAACAAAAACTTGTGTTTTTTGCATACTTGTTTGTTACTTTGGGTTAGTCGTTTTGGGGGTCGAGAGTTTCAACACGTGTGAGGGGATGTGTGCGTACACTAAAATTTATATAGATCGTGAGAAAGTGAAGTAATTTCATCTTAGATCCCAAAGAGATTTTCAATGCTTTCTAAACGGCCTCAATCGGAGCTTGTTCTTATTCATGTTGTTACTCTTAACTACTTCCCTCTTCTAGATGATGCCTATAATCAATTTCGTCACCGTATCTTCTCTAATGTGACACCAACACCCTATCGTAGACATCCGTATACGGGGCGTCTAGGACCTGGATAGCATCGGGATGAAATAGCCCATGCAAAACCGAGCAGTAAAAACAAAAAAAAACTTGTGTTTTTTGCATACTTGTTTGTTACTTTGGGTTAGTCGTTTTGGGGGTCGAGAGTTTCAACACGTGTGAGGGGATGTGTGCGTACACTAAAATTTATATAGATCGTGAGAAAGTGAAGTAATTTCATCTTAGATCCCAAAGAGATTTTCAATGCTTTCTAAACGGCCTCAATCGGAGCTTGTTCTTATTCATGTTGTTACTCTTAACTACTTCCCTCTTCTAGATGATGCCTATAATCAATTTCGTCACCGTATCTTCTCTAATGTGACACCAACACCCTATCGTAGACATCCGTATCTGGGCGTCTAGGACCTGGATAACATCGGGATGAAATAGCCCATGCAAAACCGAACGGTAAAAACAAAAAAACTTGTGTTTTTTGCATACTTGTTTGTTACTTTGGGTTAGTCGTTTTGGAGGTCGAGAGTTTCAACACGTGTGAGGGGATGTGTGCGTACACTAAAATTTATATAGATCGTGAGAAAGTGAAGTAATTTCATCTTAGATCCCAAAGAGATTTTCAATGCTTTCTAAACGGCCTCAATCGGAGCTTGTTCTTATTCATGTTGTTACTCTTAACTACTTCCCTCTTCTAGATGATGCCTATAATCAATTTCGTCACCGTATCTTCTCTAATGTGACACCAACACCCTATCGTAGACATCCGTATAAGGGGCGTCTAGGACCTGGATAGCATCGGGATGAAATAGCCCTTGCAAAACCGAACTGTAAAAACAAAAAAAACTTGTGTTTTTTGCATACTTGTTTGTTACTTTGGGTTAGTCGTTTTGGGGGTCGAGAGTTTCAACACGTGTGAGGGGATGTGTGCGTACACTAAAATTTATATAGATCGTGAGAAAGTGAAGTAATTTCATCTTAGATCCCAAAGAGATTTTCAATGCTTTCTAAACGGCCTCAATCGGAGCTTGTTCTTATTCATGTTGTTACTCTTAACTACTTCCCTCTTCTAGATGATGCCTATAATCAATTTCGTCACCGTATCTTCTCTAATGTGACACCAACACCCTATCGTAGACATCCGTATCTGGGGCGTCTAGGACCTGGATAGCATCGGGATGAAATAGCCCATGCAAAACCGAACAGTAAAAACAAAAACAAAAACTTGTGTTTTTTGCATACTTGTTTGTTACTTTGGGTTAGTCGTTTTGGGGGTCGAGAGTTTCAACACGTGTGAGGGGATGTGTGCGTACACTAAAATTTATATAGATCGTGAGAAAGTGAAGTAATTTCATCTTAGATCCCAAAGAGATTTTCAATGCTTTCTAAACGGCCTCAATCGGAGCTTGTTCTTATTCATGTTGTTACTCTTAACTACTTCCCTCTTCTAGATGATGCCTATAATCAATTTCGTCACCGTATCTTCTCTAATGTGACACCAACACCCTATCGTAGACATCCGTATACGGGGCGTCTAGGACCTGGATAGCATCGTGATGAAATAGCCCTTGCAAACCCGAACAGTAAAAACAAAAAAAAACTTGTGTTTTTTGCATACTTGTTTGTTACTTTGGGTTAGTCGTTTTGGGGGTCGAGAGTTTCAACACGTGTGAGGGGATGTGTGCGTACACTAAAATTTATATAGATCGTGAGAAAGTGAAGTAATTTCATCTTAGATCCCAAAGAGATTTTCAATGCTTTCTAAACGGCCTCAATCGGAGCTTGTTCTTATTCATGTTGTTACTCTTAACTACTTCCCTCTTCTAGATGATGCCTATAATCAATTTCGTCACCGTATCTTCTCTAATGTGACACCAACACCCTATCGTAGACATCCGTATCTGGGGCGTCTAGGACCTGGATATCATCGGGATGAAATAGCCCATGCAAAACCGAACAGTAAAAACAAAAAAAAAACTTGTGTTTTTTGCATACTTGTTTGTTACTTTGGGTTAGTCGTTTTGGGGGTCGAGAGTTTCAACACGTGTGAGGGGATGTGTGCGTACACTAAAATTTATATAGATCGTGAGAAAGTGAAGTAATTTCATCTTAGATCCCAAAGAGATTTTCAATGCTTTCTAAACGGCCTCAATCGGAGCTTGTTCTTATTCATGTTGTTACTCTTAACTACTTCCCTCTTCTAGATGATGCCTATAATCAATTTCGTCACCGTATCTTCTCTAATGTGACACCAACACCCTATCGTAGACATCCGTATCTGGGGCGTCTCGGACCTGGATAGCATCGGGATGAAATAGCCCATGCAAAACCGAATAGTAAAAACAAAAACAAAAACTTATGTTTTTTGCATACTTGTTTGTTACTTTGGGTTAGTCGTTTTGGGGGTCGAGAGTTTCAACACGTGTGAGGGGATGTGTGCGTACACTAAAATTTATATAGATCGTGAGAAAGTGAAGTAATTTCATCTTAGATCCCAAAGAGATTTTCAATGCTTTCTAAACGGCCTCAATCGGAGCTTGTTCTTATTCATGTTGTTACTCTTAACTACTTCCCTCTTCTAGATGATGCCTATAATCAATTTCGTCACCGTATCTTCTCTAATGTGACACCAACACCCTATCGTAGACATCCGTATCTGGGGCGTCTAGGACCTGGATAGCATCGGGATGAAATAGCCCATGCAAAACCGAACAGTAAAAACAAAAAAAAACTTGTGTTTTTTGCATACTTGTTTGTTACTTTGGGTTAGTCGTTTTGGGGGTCGAGAGTTTCAACACGTGTGAGGGGATGTGTGCGTACACTAAAATTTATATAGATCGTGAGAAAGTGAAGTAATTTCATCTTAGATCCCAAAGAGATTTTCAATGCTTTCTAAACGGCCTCAATCGGAGCTTGTTCTTATTCATGTTGTTACTCTTAACTACTTCCCTCTTCTAGATGATGCCTATAATCAATTTCGTCACCGTATCTTCTCTAATGTGACACCAACACCCTATCGTAGACATCCGTATACGGGCGTCTAGGACCTGGATAGCATCGGGATGAAATAGCCCATGCAAAACCGAACAGTAAAAACAAAAAAAACTTGTGTTTTTTGCATACTTGTTTGTTACTTTGGGTTAGTCGTTTTGGGGGTCGAGAGTTTCAACACGTGTGAGGGGATGTGTGCGTACACTAAAATTTATATAGATCGTGAGAAAGTGAAGTAATTTCATCTTAGATCCCAAAGAGATTTTCAATGCTTTCTAAACGGCCTCAATCGGAGCTTGTTCTTATTCATGTTGTTACTCTTAACTACTTCCCTCTTCTAGATGATGCCTATAATCAATTTCGTCACCGTATCTTCTCTAATGTGACACCAACACCCTATCGTAGACATCCGTATCTGGGGCGTCTAGGACCTGGATAGCATCGGGATGAAATAGCCCATGCAAAACCGAACAGTAAAAACAAAAACAAAAACTTGTGTTTTTTGCATACTTGTTTGTTACTTTGGGTTAGTCGTTTTGGGGGTCGAGAGTTTCAACACGTGTGAGGGGATGTGTGCGTACACTAAAATTTATATAGATCGTGAGAAAGTGAAGTAATTTCATCTTAGATCCCAAAGAGATTTTCAATGCTTTCTAAACGGCCTCAATCGGAGCTTGTTCTTATTCATGTTGTTACTCTTAACTACTTCCCTCTTCTAGATGATGCCTATAATCAATTTCGTCACCGTATCTTCTCTAATGTGACACCAACACCCTATCGTAGACATCCGTATCTGGGCGTCTAGGACCTGGATAGCATCGGGATGAAATAGCCCATGCAAAACCGAACAGTAAAAACAAAAAAAAACTTGTGTTTTTTGCATACTTGTTTGTTACTTTGGGTTAGTCGTTTTGGGGGTCGAGAGTTTCAACACGTGTGAGGGGATGTGTGCGTACACTAAAATTTATATAGATCGTGAGAAAGTGAAGTAATTTCATCTTAGATCCCAAAGAGATTTTCAATGCTTTCTAAACGGCCTCAATCGGAGCTTGTTCTTATTCATGTTGTTACTCTTAACTACTTCCCTCTTCTAGATGATGCCTATAATCAATTTCGTCACCGTATCTTCTCTAATGTGACACCAACACCCTATCGTAGACATCCGTATATGGGGCGTCTAGGACCTGGATAGCATCGGGATGAAATAGCCCATGCAAAACCGAACAGTAAAAACAAAAAAAATCTTGTGTTTTTTGCATACTTGTTTGTTACTTTGGGTTAGTCGTTTTGGAGGTCGAGAGTTTCAACACGTGTGAGGGGATGTGTGCGTACACTAAAATTTATATAGATCGTGAGAAAGTGAAGTAATTTCATCTTAGATCCCAAAGAGATTTTCAATGCTTTCTAAACGGCCTCAATCGGAGCTTGTTCTTATTCATGTTGTTACTCTTAACTACTTCCCTCTTCTAGATGATGCCTATAATCAATTTCGTCACCGTATCTTCTCTAATGTGACACCAACACCCTATCGTAGACATCCGTATACGGGCGTCTAGGACCTGGATAGCATGGGTATGAAATAGCCCATGAAAAACCTAGCATTAAAAACAAAAAAAACTTGTGTTTTTTGCATACTTGTTTGTTACTTTGGGTTAGTCGTTTTGGGGGTCGAGAGTTTCAACACGTGTGAGGGGATGTGTGCGTACACTAAAATTTATATAGATCGTGAGAAAGTGAAGTAATTTCATCTTAGATCCCAAAGAGATTTTCAATGCTTTCTAAACGGCCTCAATCGGAGCTTGTTCTTATTCATGTTGTTACTCTTAACTACTTCCCTCTTCTAGATGATGCCTATAATCAATTTCGTCACCGTATCTTCTCTAATGTGACACCAACACCCTATCGTAGACATCCGTATACGGGCGTCTAGGACCTGGATAGCATCGGGATGAAATAGCCCATGCAAAACCGAACGGTAAAAACAAAAACAAAAAAAAAACTTGTGTTTTTTGCATACTTGTTTGTTACTTTGGGTTAGTCGTTTTGGGGGTCGAGAGTTTCAACACGTGTGAGGGGATGTGTGCGTACACTAAAATTTATATAGATCGTGAGAAAGTGAAGTAATTTCATCTTAGATCCCAAAGAGATTTTCAATGCTTTCTAAACGGCCTCAATCGGAGCTTGTTCTTATTCATGTTGTTACTCTTAACTACTTCCCTCTTCTAGATGATGCCTATAATCAATTTCGTCACCGTATCTTCTCTAATGTGACACCAACACCCTATCGTAGACATCCGTATACGGGCGTCTAGGACCTGGATAGCATCGGGATGAAATAGCCCATGCAAAACCGAACAGTAAAAACAAAAAAACTTGTGTTTTTTGCATACTTGTTTGTTACTTTGGGTTAGTCGTTTTGGGGGTCGAGAGTTTCAACACGTGTGAGGGGATGTGTGCGTACACTAAAATTTATATAGATCGTGAGAAAGTGAAGTAATTTCATCTTAGATCCCAAAGAGATTTTCAATGCTTTCTAAACGGCCTCAATCGGAGCTTGTTCTTATTCATGTTGTTACTCTTAACTACTTCCCTCTTCTAGATGATGCCTATAATCAATTTCGTCACCGTATCTTCTCTAATGTGACACCAACACCCTATCGTAGACATCCGTATCTGGGGCGTCTAGGACCTGGATAACATCGGGATGAAATAGCCCATGCAAAACCGAACAGTAAAAACAAAAAAAAACTTGTGTTTTTTGCATACTTGTTTGTTACTTTGGGTTAGTCGTTTTGGGGGTCGAGAGTTTCAACACGTGTGAGGGGATGTGTGCGTACACTAAAATTTATATAGATCGTGAGAAAGTGAAGTAATTTCATCTTAGATCCCAAAGAGATTTTCAATGCTTTCTAAACGGCCTCAATCGGAGCTTGTTCTTATTCATGTTGTTACTCTTAACTACTTCCCTCTTCTAGATGATGCCTATAATCAATTTCGTCACCGTATCTTCTCTAATGTGACACCAACACCCTATCGTAGACATCCGTATCTGGGCGTCTACGACCTGGATACCATCGGGATGAAATAGCCCATGCAAAACCGAACAGTAAAAACAAAAAAAACTTGTGTTTTTTGCATACTTGTTTGTTACTTTGGGTTAGTCGTTTTGGGGGTCGAGAGTTTCAACACGTGTGAGGGGATGTGTGCGTACACTAAAATTTATATAGATCGTGAGAAAGTGAAGTAATTTCATCTTAGATCCCAAAGAGATTTTCAATGCTTTCTAAACGGCCTCAATCGGAGCTTGTTCTTATTCATGTTGTTACTCTTAACTACTTCCCTCTTCTAGATGATGCCTATAATCAATTTCGTCACCGTATCTTCTCTAATGTGACACCAACACCCTATCGTAGACATCCGTATCTGGGGCGTCTAGGACCTGGATAGCATCGGGATGAAATAGCCCATGCAAAACCGAACAGTAAAAACAAAAAAAAACTTGTGTTTTTTGCATACTTGTTTGTTACTTTGGGTTAGTCGTTTTGGGGGTCGAGAGTTTCAACACGTGTGAGGGGATGTGTGCGTACACTAAAATTTATATAGATCGTGAGAAAGTGAAGTAATTTCATCTTAGATCCCAAAGAGATTTTCAATGCTTTCTAAACGGCCTCAATCGGAGCTTGTTCTTATTCATGTTGTTACTCTTAACTACTTCCCTCTTCTAGATGATGCCTATAATCAATTTCGTCACCGTATCTTCTCTAATGTGACACCAACACCCTATCGTAGACATCCGTATCTGGGGCTTCTAGGACCTGTATAGCAACGGGATGAAATAGCCCATGAAAAACCCAACCGAAAAAACAAAAAAAACTTGTGTTTTTTGCATACTTGTTTGTTACTTTGGGTTAGTCGTTTTGGGGGTCGAGAGTTTCAACACGTGTGAGGGGATGTGTGCGTACACTAAAATTTATATAGATCGTGAGAAAGTGAAGTAATTTCATCTTAGATCCCAAAGAGATTTTCAATGCTTTCTAAACGGCCTCAATCGGAGCTTGTTCTTATTCATGTTGTTACTCTTAACTACTTCCCTCTTCTAGATGATGCCTATAATCAATTTCGTCACCGTATCTTCTCTAATGTGACACCAACACCCTATCGTAGACATCCGTATAAGGGGCGTCTAGGACCTGGATAGCATCGGGATGAAATAGCCCATGCAAAACCGAACAGTAAAAACAAAAACAAAAACTTGTGTTTTTTGCATACTTGTTTGTTACTTTGGGTTAGTCGTTTTGGGGGTCGAGAGTTTCAACACGTGTGAGGGGATGTGTGCGTACACTAAAATTTATATAGATCGTGAGAAAGTGAAGTAATTTCATCTTAGATCCCAAAGAGATTTTCAATGCTTTCTAAACGGCCTCAATCGGAGCTTGTTCTTATTCATGTTGTTACTCTTAACTACTTCCCTCTTCTAGATGATGCCTATAATCAATTTCGTCACCGTATCTTCTCTAATGTGACACCAACACCCTATCGTAGACATCCGTATAAGGGGCGTCTAGGACCTGGATAGCATCGGGATGAAATAGCCCATGCAAAACCGAGCAGTAAAAACAAAAAAAAAACTTGTGTTTTTTGCATACTTGTTTGTTACTTTGGGTTAGTCGTTTTGGGGGTCGAGAGTTTCAACACGTGTGAGGGGATGTGTGCGTACACTAAAATTTATATAGATCGTGAGAAAGTGAAGTAATTTCATCTTAGATCCCAAAGAGATTTTCAATGCTTTCTAAACGGCCTCAATCGGAGCTTGTTCTTATTCATGTTGTTACTCTTAACTACTTCCCTCTTCTAGATGATGCCTATAATCAATTTCGTCACCGTATCTTCTCTAATGTGACACCAACACCCTATCGTAGACATCCGTATACGGGCGTCTAGGACCTGGATAACATCGGGATGAAATAGCCCATGCAAAACCGAACGGAAAAACAAAAAAAACTTGTGTTTTTTGCATACTTGTTTGTTACTTTGGGTTAGTCGTTTTGGGGGTCGAGAGTTTCAACACGTGTGAGGGGATGTGTGCGTACACTAAAATTTATATAGATCGTGAGAAAGTGAAGTAATTTCATCTTAGATCCCAAAGAGATTTTCAATGCTTTCTAAACGGCCTCAATCGGAGCTTGTTCTTATTCATGTTGTTACTCTTAACTACTTCCCTCTTCTAGATGATGCCTATAATCAATTTCGTCACCGTATCTTCTCTAATGTGACACCAACACCCTATCGTAGACATCCGTATCAGGGGCGTCTAGGACCTGGATAGCATCGGGATGAAATAGCCCATGCAAAACCGAACAGTAAAAACAAAAAAAACTTGTGTTTTTTGCATACTTGTTTGTTACTTTGGGTTAGTCGTTTTGGGGGTCGAGAGTTTCAACACGTGTGAGGGGATGTGTGCGTACACTAAAATTTATATAGATCGTGAGAAAGTGAAGTAATTTCATCTTAGATCCCAAAGAGATTTTCAATGCTTTCTAAACGGCCTCAATCGGAGCTTGTTCTTATTCATGTTGTTACTCTTAACTACTTCCCTCTTCTAGATGATGCCTATAATCAATTTCGTCACCGTATCTTCTCTAATGTGACACCAACACCCTATCGTAGACATCCGTATGAGGGGCGTCTAGGACCTGGATAGCATCGGGATGAAATAGCCCATGCAAAACCGAACAGTAAAAACAAAAAAAAACTTGTGTTTTTTGCATACTTGTTTGTTACTTTGGGTTAGTCGTTTTGGGGGTCGAGAGTTTCAACACGTGTGAGGGGATGTGTGCGTACACTAAAATTTATATAGATCGTGAGAAAGTGAAGTAATTTCATCTTAGATCCCAAAGAGATTTTCAATGCTTTCTAAACGGCCTCAATCGGAGCTTGTTCTTATTCATGTTGTTACTCTTAACTACTTCCCTCTTCTAGATGATGCCTATAATCAATTTCGTCACCGTATCTTCTCTAATGTGACACCAACACCCTATCGGACCCATCCGTATAAGGGGCGGCTATGCCCTGGATAGCATCGGGATGAAATAGCCCATGCAAAACCGAAACGTAAAAACAAAAAAAAACTTGTGTTTTTTGCATACTTGTTTGTTACTTTGGGTTAGTCGTTTTGGGGGTCGAGAGTTTCAACACGTGTGAGGGGATGTGTGCGTACACTAAAATTTATATAGATCGTGAGAAAGTGAAGTAATTTCATCTTAGATCCCAAAGAGATTTTCAATGCTTTCTAAACGGCCTCAATCGGAGCTTGTTCTTATTCATGTTGTTACTCTTAACTACTTCCCTCTTCTAGATGATGCCTATAATCAATTTCGTCACCGTATCTTCTCTAATGTGACACCAACACCCTATCGTAGACATCCGTATCTGGGCGTCTAGGACCTGGATAACATCGGGATGAAATAGCCCATGCAAAACCGAACAGTAAAAACAAAAAAAACTTGTGTTTTTTGCATACTTGTTTGTTACTTTGGGTTAGTCGTTTTGGGGGTCGAGAGTTTCAACACGTGTGAGGGGATGTGTGCGTACACTAAAATTTATATAGATCGTGAGAAAGTGAAGTAATTTCATCTTAGATCCCAAAGAGATTTTCAATGCTTTCTAAACGGCCTCAATCGGAGCTTGTTCTTATTCATGTTGTTACTCTTAACTACTTCCCTCTTCTAGATGATGCCTATAATCAATTTCGTCACCGTATCTTCTCTAATGTGACACCAACACCCTATCGTAGACATCCGTATCGGGCGTCTAGGACCTGGATAGCATCGGGATGAAATAGCCCATGCAAAACCGAACAGTAAAAACAAAAAAAAAACTTGTGTTTTTTGCATACTTGTTTGTTACTTTGGGTTAGTCGTTTTGGGGGTCGAGAGTTTCAACACGTGTGAGGGGATGTGTGCGTACACTAAAATTTATATAGATCGTGAGAAAGTGAAGTAATTTCATCTTAGATCCCAAAGAGATTTTCAATGCTTTCTAAACGGCCTCAATCGGAGCTTGTTCTTATTCATGTTGTTACTCTTAACTACTTCCCTCTTCTAGATGATGCCTATAATCAATTTCGTCACCGTATCTTCTCTAATGTGACACCAACACCCTATCGTAGACATCAGTCAATGGGGCGTCTAGTACCTCGATATCATCGGGATGAAATAGCCCATGCAAAACCGAACAGTAAAAACAAAAAAAAAACTTGTGTTTTTTGCATACTTGTTTGTTACTTTGGGTTAGTCGTTTTGGGGGTCGAGAGTTTCAACACGTGTGAGGGGATGTGTGCGTACACTAAAATTTATATAGATCGTGAGAAAGTGAAGTAATTTCATCTTAGATCCCAAAGAGATTTTCAATGCTTTCTAAACGGCCTCAATCGGAGCTTGTTCTTATTCATGTTGTTACTCTTAACTACTTCCCTCTTCTAGATGATGCCTATAATCAATTTCGTCACCGTATCTTCTCTAATGTGACACCAACACCCTATCGTAGACATCCGTATATGGGGCGTCTAGGACCTGGATAGCATCGGGATGAAATAGCCCATGCAAAACCGATACGTAAAAACAAAAAAAACTTGTGTTTTTTGCATACTTGTTTGTTACTTTGGGTTAGTCGTTTTGGGGGTCGAGAGTTTCAACACGTGTGAGGGGATGTGTGCGTACACTAAAATTTATATAGATCGTGAGAAAGTGAAGTAATTTCATCTTAGATCCCAAAGAGATTTTCAATGCTTTCTAAACGGCCTCAATCGGAGCTTGTTCTTATTCATGTTGTTACTCTTAACTACTTCCCTCTTCTAGATGATGCCTATAATCAATTTCGTCACCGTATCTTCTCTAATGTGACACCAACACCCTATCGTAGACATCCGTATCTCGGGCGTCTAGGACCTGGATAGCATCGGGATGAAATAGCCCATGCAAAACCGAACAGTAAAAACAAAAAAAACTTGTGTTTTTTGCATACTTGTTTGTTACTTTGGGTTAGTCGTTTTGGGGGTCGAGAGTTTCAACACGTGTGAGGGGATGTGTGCGTACACTAAAATTTATATAGATCGTGAGAAAGTGAAGTAATTTCATCTTAGATCCCAAAGAGATTTTCAATGCTTTCTAAACGGCCTCAATCGGAGCTTGTTCTTATTCATGTTGTTACTCTTAACTACTTCCCTCTTCTAGATGATGCCTATAATCAATTTCGTCACCGTATCTTCTCTAATGTGACACCAACACCCTATCGTAGACATCCGTATCTGGGGCGTCTAGGACCTGGATAGCATCGGGATGAAATAGCCCATGCAAAACCGAGCAGTAAAAACAAAAAAAAACTTGTGTTTTTTGCATACTTGTTTGTTACTTTGGGTTAGTCGTTTTGGGGGTCGAGAGTTTCAACACGTGTGAGGGGATGTGTGCGTACACTAAAATTTATATAGATCGTGAGAAAGTGAAGTAATTTCATCTTAGATCCCAAAGAGATTTTCAATGCTTTCTAAACGGCCTCAATCGGAGCTTGTTCTTATTCATGTTGTTACTCTTAACTACTTCCCTCTTCTAGATGATGCCTATAATCAATTTCGTCACCGTATCTTCTCTAATGTGACACCAACACCCTATCGTAGACATCCGTATACGGGGCGTCTAGGACCTGGATAGCATCGGGATGAAATAACCCATGCAAAACCAAACCGTAAAAACAAAAAAAAAACTTGTGTTTTTTGCATACTTGTTTGTTACTTTGGGTTAGTCGTTTTGGGGGTCGAGAGTTTCAACACGTGTGAGGGGATGTGTGCGTACACTAAAATTTATATAGATCGTGAGAAAGTGAAGTAATTTCATCTTAGATCCCAAAGAGATTTTCAATGCTTTCTAAACGGCCTCAATCGGAGCTTGTTCTTATTCATGTTGTTACTCTTAACTACTTCCCTCTTCTAGATGATGCCTATAATCAATTTCGTCACCGTATCTTCTCTAATGTGACACCAACACCCTATCGTAGACATCCGTATACGGGCGTCTAGGACCTGGATAGCATCGGGATGAAATAGCCCATGCAAAACCGAACAGTAAAAACAAAAAAAACTTGTGTTTTTTGCATACTTGTTTGTTACTTTGGGTTAGTCGTTTTGGGGGTCGAGAGTTTCAACACGTGTGAGGGGATGTGTGCGTACATTAAAATTTATATAGATCGTGAGAAAGTGAAGTAATTTCATCTTAGATCCCAAAGAGATTTTCAATGCTTTCTAAACGGCCTCAATCGGAGCTTGTTCTTATTCATGTTGTTACTCTTAACTACTTCCCTCTTCTAGATGATGCCTATAATCAATTTCGTCACCGTATCTTCTCTAATGTGACACCAACACCCTATCGTAGACATCCGTATACGGGCGTCTAGGACCTGGATAGCATCGGGATGAAATAGCCCATGCAGAACGGAACTGTAAAAACAAAAAAAAAACTTGTGTTTTTTGCATACTTGTTTGTTACTTTGGGTTAGTCGTTTTGGGGGTCGAGAGTTTCAACACGTGTGAGGGGATGTGTGCGTACACTAAAATTTATATAGATCGTGAGAAAGTGAAGTAATTTCATCTTAGATCCCAAAGAGATTTTCAATGCTTTCTAAACGGCCTCAATCGGAGCTTGTTCTTATTCATGTTGTTACTCTTAACTACTTCCCTCTTCTAGATGATGCCTATAATCAATTTCGTCACCGTATCTTCTCTAATGTGACACCAACACCCTATCGTAGACATCCGTATCGGGGCGTCTAGGACCTGGATAACATCGGGATGAAATAGCCCATGCAAAACCGAGCAGTAAAAACAAAAAAAACTTGTGTTTTTTGCATACTTGTTTGTTACTTTGGGTTAGTCGTTTTGGGGGTCGAGAGTTTCAACACGTGTGAGGGGATGTGTGCGTACACTAAAATTTATATAGATCGTGAGAAAGTGAAGTAATTTCATCTTAGATCCCAAAGAGATTTTCAATGCTTTCTAAACGGCCTCAATCGGAGCTTGTTCTTATTCATGTTGTTACTCTTAACTACTTCCCTCTTCTAGATGATGCCTATAATCAATTTCGTCACCGTATCTTCTCTAATGTGACACCAACACCCTATCGTAGACATCCGTATACGGGCGTCTAGGACCTGGATAGCATCGGGATGAAATAGCCCATGCAAAACCGAACAGTAAAAACAAAAACAAAAACTTGTGTTTTTTGCATACTTGTTTGTTACTTTGGGTTAGTCGTTTTGGGGGTCGAGAGTTTCAACACGTGTGAGGGGATGTGTGCGTACACTAAAATTTATATAGATCGTGAGAAAGTGAAGTAATTTCATCTTAGATCCCAAAGAGATTTTCAATGCTTTCTAAACGGCCTCAATCGGAGCTTGTTCTTATTCATGTTGTTACTCTTAACTACTTCCCTCTTCTAGATGATGCCTATAATCAATTTCGTCACCGTATCTTCTCTAATGTGACACCAACACCCTATCGTAGACATCCGTATACGGGCGTCTAGGACCTGGATAGCATCGGGATGAAATAGCCCATGCAAAACCGAGCAGTAAAAACAAAAAAAACTTGTGTTTTTTGCATACTTGTTTGTTACTTTGGGTTAGTCGTTTTGGGGGTCGAGAGTTTCAACACGTGTGAGGGGATGTGTGCGTACACTAAAATTTATATAGATCGTGAGAAAGTGAAGTAATTTCATCTTAGATCCCAAAGAGATTTTCAATGCTTTCTAAACGGCCTCAATCGGAGCTTGTTCTTATTCATGTTGTTACTCTTAACTACTTCCCTCTTCTAGATGATGCCTATAATCAATTTCGTCACCGTATCTTCTCTAATGTGACACCAACACCCTATCGTAGACATCCGTATACGGGGCGTCTAGGACCTGGATAGCATCGGGATGAAATAGCCCATGCAAAACCGAACAGTAAAAACAAAAAAACTTGTGTTTTTTGCATACTTGTTTGTTACTTTGGGTTAGTCGTTTTGGGGGTCGAGAGTTTCAACACGTGTGAGGGGATGTGTGCGTACACTAAAATTTATATAGATCGTGAGAAAGTGAAGTAATTTCATCTTAGATCCCAAAGAGATTTTCAATGCTTTCTAAACGGCCTCAATCGGAGCTTGTTCTTATTCATGTTGTTACTCTTAACTACTTCCCTCTTCTAGATGATGCCTATAATCAATTTCGTCACCGTATCTTCTCTAATGTGACACCAACACCCTATCGTAGACATCCGTATCGGGGCGTCTAGGACCTGGATAACATCGGGATGAAATAGCCCATGCAAAACCGAACGGTAAAAACAAAAAAAACTTGTGTTTTTTGCATACTTGTTTGTTACTTTGGGTTAGTCGTTTTGGGGGTCGAGAGTTTCAACACGTGTGAGGGGATGTGTGCGTACACTAAAATTTATATAGATCGTGAGAAAGTGAAGTAATTTCATCTTAGATCCCAAAGAGATTTTCAATGCTTTCTAAACGGCCTCAATCGGAGCTTGTTCTTATTCATGTTGTTACTCTTAACTACTTCCCTCTTCTAGATGATGCCTATAATCAATTTCGTCACCGTATCTTCTCTAATGTGACACCAACACCCTATCGTAGACATCCGTATCTGGGGCGTCTAGGACCTGGATAACATCGGGATGAAATAGCCCATGCAAAACCGAACAGTAAAAACAAAAAAAAACTTGTGTTTTTTGCATACTTGTTTGTTACTTTGGGTTAGTCGTTTTGGGGGTCGAGAGTTTCAACACGTGTGAGGGGATGTGTGCGTACACTAAAATTTATATAGATCGTGAGAAAGTGAAGTAATTTCATCTTAGATCCCAAAGAGATTTTCAATGCTTTCTAAACGGCCTCAATCGGAGCTTGTTCTTATTCATGTTGTTACTCTTAACTACTTCCCTCTTCTAGATGATGCCTATAATCAATTTCGTCACCGTATCTTCTCTAATGTGACACCAACACCCTATCGTAGACATCCGTATCAGGGGCGTCTAGGACCTGGATAGCATCGGGATGAAATAACCCATGCAAAACATAACAGTAAAAACAAAAAAAACTTGTGTTTTTTGCATACTTGTTTGTTACTTTGGGTTAGTCGTTTTGGGGGTCGAGAGTTTCAACACGTGTGAGGGGATGTGTGCGTACACTAAAATTTATATAGATCGTGAGAAAGTGAAGTAATTTCATCTTAGATCCCAAAGAGATTTTCAATGCTTTCTAAACGGCCTCAATCGGAGCTTGTTCTTATTCATGTTGTTACTCTTAACTACTTCCCTCTTCTAGATGATGCCTATAATCAATTTCGTCACCGTATCTTCTCTAATGTGACACCAACACCCTATCGTAGACATCCGTATCAGGGGCATCTAGGACCTGGATAACATCGGGATGAAATAGCCCATGCAAAACCGAACGGTAAAAACAAAAAAAAAACTTGTGTTTTTTGCATACTTGTTTGTTACTTTGGGTTAGTCGTTTTGGGGTCGAGAGTTTCAACACGTGTGAGGGGATGTGTGCGTACATTAAAATTTATATAGATCGTGAGAAAGTGAAGTAATTTCATCTTAGATCCCAAAGAGATTTTCAATGCTTTCTAAACGGCCTCAATCGGAGCTTGTTCTTATTCATGTTGTTACTCTTAACTACTTCCCTCTTCTAGATGATGCCTATAATCAATTTCGTCACCGTATCTTCTCTAATGTGACACCAACACCCTATCGTAGACATCCGTATCGGGCGTCTAGGACCTGGATAGCATCGGGATGAAATAGCCCATGCAAAACCGAACAGTAAAAACAAAAAAAAAAAACTTGTGTTTTTTGCATACTTGTTTGTTACTTTGGGTTAGTCGTTTTGGGGGTCGAGAGTTTCAACACGTGTGAGGGGATGTGTGCGTACACTAAAATTTATATAGATCGTGAGAAAGTGAAGTAATTTCATCTTAGATCCCAAAGAGATTTTCAATGCTTTCTAAACGGCCTCAATCGGAGCTTGTTCTTATTCATGTTGTTACTCTTAACTACTTCCCTCTTCTAGATGATGCCTATAATCAATTTCGTCACCGTATCTTCTCTAATGTGACACCAACACCCTATCGTAGACATCCGTATACGGGGCGTCTAGGACCTGGATAACATCGGGATGAAATAACCCATGCAAAACCGAACGGTAAAAACAAAAAAAACTTGTGTTTTTTGCATACTTGTTTGTTACTTTGGGTTAGTCGTTTTGGGGGTCGAGAGTTTCAACACGTGTGAGGGGATGTGTGCGTACACTAAAATTTATATAGATCGTGAGAAAGTGAAGTAATTTCATCTTAGATCCCAAAGAGATTTTCAATGCTTTCTAAACGGCCTCAATCGGAGCTTGTTCTTATTCATGTTGTTACTCTTAACTACTTCCCTCTTCTAGATGATGCCTATAATCAATTTCGTCACCGTATCTTCTCTAATGTGACACCAACACCCTATCGTAGACATCCGTATATGGGGCGTCTAGGACCTGGATAGCATCGGGATGAAATAGCCCATGCAAAACCGAACAGTAAAAACAAAAAAAACTTGTGTTTTTTGCATACTTGTTTGTTACTTTGGGTTAGTCGTTTTGGGGGTCGAGAGTTTCAACACGTGTGAGGGGATGTGTGCGTACATTAAAATTTATATAGATCGTGAGAAAGTGAAGTAATTTCATCTTAGATCCCAAAGAGATTTTCAATGCTTTCTAAACGGCCTCAATCGGAGCTTGTTCTTATTCATGTTGTTACTCTTAACTACTTCCCTCTTCTAGATGATGCCTATAATCAATTTCGTCACCGTATCTTCTCTAATGTGACACCAACACCCTATCGTAGACATCCGTATACGGGGCGTCTAGGACCTGGATAACATCGGGATGAAATAGCCCATGCAAAACCGAACTGTAAAAACAAAAAAAAACTTGTGTTTTTTGCATACTTGTTTGTTACTTTGGGTTAGTCGTTTTGGGGGTCGAGAGTTTCAACACGTGTGAGGGGATGTGTGCGTACACTAAAATTTATATAGATCGTGAGAAAGTGAAGTAATTTCATCTTAGATCCCAAAGAGATTTTCAATGCTTTCTAAACGGCCTCAATCGGAGCTTGTTCTTATTCATGTTGTTACTCTTAACTACTTCCCTCTTCTAGATGATGCCTATAATCAATTTCGTCACCGTATCTTCTCTAATGTGACACCAACACCCTATCGTAGACATCCGTATACGGGGCGTCTAGTACCTGGATAGCATCGTGATGAAATAGCCAATGAAAACCCGAACTGTAAAAACAAAAAAAACTTGTGTTTTTTGCATACTTGTTTGTTACTTTGGGTTAGTCGTTTTGGGGGTCGAGAGTTTCAACACGTGTGAGGGGATGTGTGCGTACACTAAAATTTATATAGATCGTGAGAAAGTGAAGTAATTTCATCTTAGATCCCAAAGAGATTTTCAATGCTTTCTAAACGGCCTCAATCGGAGCTTGTTCTTATTCATGTTGTTACTCTTAACTACTTCCCTCTTCTAGATGATGCCTATAATCAATTTCGTCACCGTATCTTCTCTAATGTGACACCAACACCCTATCGTAGACATCCGTATCTGGGCGTCTAGGACCTGGATAGCATCGGGATGAAATAGCCCATGCAAAACCGAACAGTAAAAACAAAAACAAAAACTTGTGTTTTTTGCATACTTGTTTGTTACTTTGGGTTAGTCGTTTTGGGGGTCGAGAGTTTCAACACGTGTGAGGGGATGTGTGCGTACACTAAAATTTATATAGATCGTGAGAAAGTGAAGTAATTTCATCTTAGATCCCAAAGAGATTTTCAATGCTTTCTAAACGGCCTCAATCGGAGCTTGTTCTTATTCATGTTGTTACTCTTAACTACTTCCCTCTTCTAGATGATGCCTATAATCAATTTCGTCACCGTATCTTCTCTAATGTGACACCAACACCCTATCGTAGACATCCGTATCAGGGCGTCTAGGACCTGGATAACATCGGGATGAAATAGCCCATGCAAAACCGAACAGTAAAAACAAAAAAAACTTGTGTTTTTTGCATACTTGTTTGTTACTTTGGGTTAGTCGTTTTGGGGGTCGAGAGTTTCAACACGTGTGAGGGGATGTGTGCGTACACTAAAATTTATATAGATCGTGAGAAAGTGAAGTAATTTCATCTTAGATCCCAAAGAGATTTTCAATGCTTTCTAAACGGCCTCAATCGGAGCTTGTTCTTATTCATGTTGTTACTCTTAACTACTTCCCTCTTCTAGATGATGCCTATAATCAATTTCGTCACCGTATCTTCTCTAATGTGACACCAACACCCTATCGTAGACATCCGTATCTGGGGCGTCTAGGACCTGGATTGCATCGGTTTGAAATAGCCCATGCAAAACCGAACTGTAAAAACAAAAAAAAACTTGTGTTTTTTGCATACTTGTTTGTTACTTTGGGTTAGTCGTTTTGGGGGTCGAGAGTTTCAACACGTGTGAGGGGATGTGTGCGTACACTAAAATTTATATAGATCGTGAGAAAGTGAAGTAATTTCATCTTAGATCCCAAAGAGATTTTCAATGCTTTCTAAACGGCCTCAATCGGAGCTTGTTCTTATTCATGTTGTTACTCTTAACTACTTCCCTCTTCTAGATGATGCCTATAATCAATTTCGTCACCGTATCTTCTCTAATGTGACACCAACACCCTATCGTAGACATCCGTATCAGGGACGTCTAGGACCTGGATAGCATCGGGATGAAATAGCCCATGCAAAACCGAACAGTAAAAACAAAAAAAACTTGTGTTTTTTGCATACTTGTTTGTTACTTTGGGTTAGTCGTTTTGGGGGTCGAGAGTTTCAACACGTGTGAGGGGATGTGTGCGTACACTAAAATTTATATAGATCGTGAGAAAGTGAAGTAATTTCATCTTAGATCCCAAAGAGATTTTCAATGCTTTCTAAACGGCCTCAATCGGAGCTTGTTCTTATTCATGTTGTTACTCTTAACTACTTCCCTCTTCTAGATGATGCCTATAATCAATTTCGTCACCGTATCTTCTCTAATGTGACACCAACACCCTATCGTAGACATCCGTATCTGGGGCGTCTAGGACCTGGATAGCATCGGGATGAAATAGCCCATGCAAAACCGAACAGTAAAAACAAAAAAACTTGTGTTTTTTGCATACTTGTTTGTTACTTTGGGTTAGTCGTTTTGGGGGTCGAGAGTTTCAACACGTGTGAGGGGATGTGTGCGTACACTAAAATTTATATAGATCGTGAGAAAGTGAAGTAATTTCATCTTAGATCCCAAAGAGATTTTCAATGCTTTCTAAACGGCCTCAATCGGAGCTTGTTCTTATTCATGTTGTTACTCTTAACTACTTCCCTCTTCTAGATGATGCCTATAATCAATTTCGTCACCGTATCTTCTCTAATGTGACACCAACACCCTATCGTAGACATCCGTATCTGGGGCGTCTAGGACCTGGATAGCATCGGGATGAAATAACCCATGCAAAACCGAACAGTAAAAACAAAAAAAAAACTTGTGTTTTTTGCATACTTGTTTGTTACTTTGGGTTAGTCGTTTTGGGGGTCGAGAGTTTCAACACGTGTGAGGGGATGTGTGCGTACACTAAAATTTATATAGATCGTGAGAAAGTGAAGTAATTTCATCTTAGATCCCAAAGAGATTTTCAATGCTTTCTAAACGGCCTCAATCGGAGCTTGTTCTTATTCATGTTGTTACTCTTAACTACTTCCCTCTTCTAGATGATGCCTATAATCAATTTCGTCACCGTATCTTCTCTAATGTGACACCAACACCCTATCGTAGACATCCGTATACGGGCGTCTCGGACCTGGATATCATCGGGATGAAATAGCCCATGCAAAACTGAACAGTAAAAACAAAAACAAAAAAAACTTGTGTTTTTTGCATACTTGTTTGTTACTTTGGGTTAGTCGTTTTGGGGGTCGAGAGTTTCAACACGTGTGAGGGGATGTGTGCGTACACTAAAATTTATATAGATCGTGAGAAAGTGAAGTAATTTCATCTTAGATCCCAAAGAGATTTTCAATGCTTTCTAAACGGCCTCAATCGGAGCTTGTTCTTATTCATGTTGTTACTCTTAACTACTTCCCTCTTCTAGATGATGCCTATAATCAATTTCGTCACCGTATCTTCTCTAATGTGACACCAACACCCTATCGTAGACATCCGTATCTGGGGCGTCTAGGACCTGGATAGCATCGGGATGAAATAACCCATGCAAAACCGAACCGTAAAAACAAAAAAAAAACTTGTGTTTTTTGCATACTTGTTTGTTACTTTGGGTTAGTCGTTTTGGGGGTCGAGAGTTTCAACACGTGTGAGGGGATGTGTGCGTACACTAAAATTTATATAGATCGTGAGAAAGTGAAGTAATTTCATCTTAGATCCCAAAGAGATTTTCAATGCTTTCTAAACGGCCTCAATCGGAGCTTGTTCTTATTCATGTTGTTACTCTTAACTACTTCCCTCTTCTAGATGATGCCTATAATCAATTTCGTCACCGTATCTTCTCTAATGTGACACCAACACCCTATCGTAGACATCCGTATCGGGGCGTCTAGGACCTGGATAACATCGGGATGAAATAGCCCATGCAAAACCGAACAGTAAAAACAAAAAAAACTTGTGTTTTTTGCATACTTGTTTGTTACTTTGGGTTAGTCGTTTTGGGGGTCGAGAGTTTCAACACGTGTGAGGGGATGTGTGCGTACATTAAAATTTATATAGATCGTGAGAAAGTGAAGTAATTTCATCTTAGATCCCAAAGAGATTTTCAATGCTTTCTAAACGGCCTCAATCGGAGCTTGTTCTTATTCATGTTGTTACTCTTAACTACTTCCCTCTTCTAGATGATGCCTATAATCAATTTCGTCACCGTATCTTCTCTAATGTGACACCAACACCCTATCGTAGACATCCGTGTCTAGGACCTGGATAGCATCGGGATGAAATAGCCCATGCAAAACCGAACAGTAAAAACAAAAAAAACTTGTGTTTTTTGCATACTTGTTTGTTACTTTGGGTTAGTCGTTTTGGGGGTCGAGAGTTTCAACACGTGTGAGGGGATGTGTGCGTACATTAAAATTTATATAGATCGTGAGAAAGTGAAGTAATTTCATCTTAGATCCCAAAGAGATTTTCAATGCTTTCTAAACGGCCTCAATCGGAGCTTGTTCTTATTCATGTTGTTACTCTTAACTACTTCCCTCTTCTAGATGATGCCTATAATCAATTTCGTCACCGTATCTTCTCTAATGTGACACCAACACCCTATCGTAGACATCCGTATACGGGGCGTCTAGGACCTGGATAGCATCGGGATGAAATAGCCCATGCAAAACCGAACAGTAAAAACAAAAAAAACTTGTGTTTTTTGCATACTTGTTTGTTACTTTGGGTTAGTCGTTTTGGGGGTCGAGAGTTTCAACACGTGTGAGGGGATGTGTGCGTACATTAAAATTTATATAGATCGTGAGAAAGTGAAGTAATTTCATCTTAGATCCCAAAGAGATTTTCAATGCTTTCTAAACGGCCTCAATCGGAGCTTGTTCTTATTCATGTTGTTACTCTTAACTACTTCCCTCTTCTAGATGATGCCTATAATCAATTTCGTCACCGTATCTTCTCTAATGTGACACCAACACCCTATCGTAGACATCCGTATAAGGGGCGTCTAGGACCTGGATAGCATCGGGATGAAATAACCCATGCAAAACCGAACAGTAAAAACAAAAAAAAACTTGTGTTTTTTGCATACTTGTTTGTTACTTTGGGTTAGTCGTTTTGGGGGTCGAGAGTTTCAACACGTGTGAGGGGATGTGTGCGTACACTAAAATTTATATAGATCGTGAGAAAGTGAAGTAATTTCATCTTAGATCCCAAAGAGATTTTCAATGCTTTCTAAACGGCCTCAATCGGAGCTTGTTCTTATTCATGTTGTTACTCTTAACTACTTCCCTCTTCTAGATGATGCCTATAATCAATTTCGTCACCGTATCTTCTCTAATGTGACACCAACACCCTATCGTAGACATCCCTATACGGGGCGTCTAGGACCTGGATAGCATCGGGATGAAATAACCCATGCAAAACCGAACAGTAAAAACAAAAAAAAAACTTGTGTTTTTTGCATACTTGTTTGTTACTTTGGGTTAGTCGTTTTGGGGGTCGAGAGTTTCAACACGTGTGAGGGGATGTGTGCGTACATTAAAATTTATATAGATCGTGAGAAAGTGAAGTAATTTCATCTTAGATCCCAAAGAGATTTTCAATGCTTTCTAAACGGCCTCAATCGGAGCTTGTTCTTATTCATGTTGTTACTCTTAACTACTTCCCTCTTCTAGATGATGCCTATAATCAATTTCGTCACCGTATCTTCTCTAATGTGACACCAACACCCTATCGTAGACATCCGTATCGGGGCGTCTAGGACCTGGATAACATCGGGATGAAATAGCCCATGCAAAACCGAGCAGTAAAAACAAAAAAAACTTGTGTTTTTTGCATACTTGTTTGTTACTTTGGGTTAGTCGTTTTGGGGGTCGAGAGTTTCAACACGTGTGAGGGGATGTGTGCGTACATTAAAATTTATATAGATCGTGAGAAAGTGAAGTAATTTCATCTTAGATCCCAAAGAGATTTTCAATGCTTTCTAAACGGCCTCAATCGGAGCTTGTTCTTATTCATGTTGTTACTCTTAACTACTTCCCTCTTCTAGATGATGCCTATAATCAATTTCGTCACCGTATCTTCTCTAATGTGACACCAACACCCTATCGTAGACATCCGTATCTGGGGCGTCTAGGACCTGGATAGCATCGGGATGAAATAGCCCATGCAAAACCGAACAGTAAAAACAAAAAAAAAACTTGTGTTTTTTGCATACTTGTTTGTTACTTTGGGTTAGTCGTTTTGGGGGTCGAGAGTTTCAACACGTGTGAGGGGATGTGTGCGTACATTAAAATTTATATAGATCGTGAGAAAGTGAAGTAATTTCATCTTAGATCCCAAAGAGATTTTCAATGCTTTCTAAACGGCCTCAATCGGAGCTTGTTCTTATTCATGTTGTTACTCTTAACTACTTCCCTCTTCTAGATGATGCCTATAATCAATTTCGTCACCGTATCTTCTCTAATGTGACACCAACACCCTATCGTAGACATCCGTATACGGGGCGTCTAGGACCTGGATAACATCGGGATGAAATAGCCCATGCAAAACCGAACGGTAAAAACAATAAAAAAACTTGTGTTTTTTGCATACTTGTTTGTTACTTTGGGTTAGTCGTTTTGGGGTCGAGAGTTTCAACACGTGTGAGGGGATGTGTGCGTACACTAAAATTTATATAGATCGTGAGAAAGTGAAGTAATTTCATCTTAGATCCCAAAGAGATTTTCAATGCTTTCTAAACGGCCTCAATCGGAGCTTGTTCTTATTCATGTTGTTACTCTTAACTACTTCCCTCTTCTAGATGATGCCTATAATCAATTTCGTCACCGTATCTTCTCTAATGTGACACCAACACCCTATCGTAGACATCCGTATCAGGGGCGTCTAGGACCTGGATAGCATCGGGATGAAATAGCCCATGCAAAACCGAATAGTAAAAACAAAAAAAACTTGTGTTTTTTGCATACTTGTTTGTTACTTTGGGTTAGTCGTTTTGGGGGTCGAGAGTTTCAACACGTGTGAGGGGATGTGTGCGTACATTAAAATTTATATAGATCGTGAGAAAGTGAAGTAATTTCATCTTAGATCCCAAAGAGATTTTCAATGCTTTCTAAACGGCCTCAATCGGAGCTTGTTCTTATTCATGTTGTTACTCTTAACTACTTCCCTCTTCTAGATGATGCCTATAATCAATTTCGTCACCGTATCTTCTCTAATGTGACACCAACACCCTATCGTAGACATCCGTATATGGGGCGTCTAGGACCTGGATAGCATCGGGATGAAATAACCCATGCAAAACCGAACAGTAAAAACAAAAAAAAACTTGTGTTTTTTGCATACTTGTTTGTTACTTTGGGTTAGTCGTTTTGGGGGTCGAGAGTTTCAACACGTGTGAGGGGATGTGTGCGTACACTAAAATTTATATAGATCGTGAGAAAGTGAAGTAATTTCATCTTAGATCCCAAAGAGATTTTCAATGCTTTCTAAACGGCCTCAATCGGAGCTTGTTCTTATTCATGTTGTTACTCTTAACTACTTCCCTCTTCTAGATGATGCCTATAATCAATTTCGTCACCGTATCTTCTCTAATGTGACACCAACACCCTATCGTAGACATCCGTATCGGGGCGTCTAGGACCTGGATAACATCGGGATGAAATAGCCCATGCAAAACCGAACAGTAAAAACAAAAAAAACTTGTGTTTTTTGCATACTTGTTTGTTACTTTGGGTTAGTCGTTTTGGGGTCGAGAGTTTCAACACGTGTGAGGGGATGTGTGCGTACATTAAAATTTATATAGATCGTGAGAAAGTGAAGTAATTTCATCTTAGATCCCAAAGAGATTTTCAATGCTTTCTAAACGGCCTCAATCGGAGCTTGTTCTTATTCATGTTGTTACTCTTAACTACTTCCCTCTTCTAGATGATGCCTATAATCAATTTCGTCACCGTATCTTCTCTAATGTGACACCAACACCCTATCGTAGACATCCGTATCAGGGGCGTCTAGGACCTGGATAGCATCGGGATGAAATAGCCTATGCAAAACCGAACGGTAAAAACAAAAAAAACTTGTGTTTTTTGCATACTTGTTTGTTACTTTGGGTTAGTCGTTTTGGGGGTCGAGAGTTTCAACACGTGTGAGGGGATGTGTGCGTACATTAAAATTTATATAGATCGTGAGAAAGTGAAGTAATTTCATCTTAGATCCCAAAGAGATTTTCAATGCTTTCTAAACGGCCTCAATCGGAGCTTGTTCTTATTCATGTTGTTACTCTTAACTACTTCCCTCTTCTAGATGATGCCTATAATCAATTTCGTCACCGTATCTTCTCTAATGTGACACCAACACCCTATCGTAGACATCCGTATACGGGGCGTCTAGGACCTGGATAGCATCGGGATGAAATAGCCCATGCAAAACCGAACAGTAAAAACAAAAAAAACTTGTGTTTTTTGCATACTTGTTTGTTACTTTGGGTTAGTCGTTTTGGGGGTCGAGAGTTTCAACACGTGTGAGGGGATGTGTGCGTACATTAAAATTTATATAGATCGTGAGAAAGTGAAGTAATTTCATCTTAGATCCCAAAGAGATTTTCAATGCTTTCTAAACGGCCTCAATCGGAGCTTGTTCTTATTCATGTTGTTACTCTTAACTACTTCCCTCTTCTAGATGATGCCTATAATCAATTTCGTCACCGTATCTTCTCTAATGTGACACCAACACCCTATCGTAGACATCCGTATCTGGGCGTCTAGGACCTGGATAGCATCGGGATGAAATAACCCATGCAAAACCGAACGGTAAAAACAATAAAAAAACTTGTGTTTTTTGCATACTTGTTTGTTACTTTGGGTTAGTCGTTTTGGGGTCGAGAGTTTCAACACGTGTGAGGGGATGTGTGCGTACACTAAAATTTATATAGATCGTGAGAAAGTGAAGTAATTTCATCTTAGATCCCAAAGAGATTTTCAATGCTTTCTAAACGGCCTCAATCGGAGCTTGTTCTTATTCATGTTGTTACTCTTAACTACTTCCCTCTTCTAGATGATGCCTATAATCAATTTCGTCACCGTATCTTCTCTAATGTGACACCAACACCCTATCGTAGACATCCGTATCTGGGGCGTCTAGGACCTGGATAGCATCGGGATGAAATAGCCCATGCAAAACCGAATAGTAAAAACAAAAAAAAACTTGTGTTTTTTGCATACTTGTTTGTTACTTTGGGTTAGTCGTTTTGGGGGTCGAGAGTTTCAACACGTGTGAGGGGATGTGTGCGTACATTAAAATTTATATAGATCGTGAGAAAGTGAAGTAATTTCATCTTAGATCCCAAAGAGATTTTCAATGCTTTCTAAACGGCCTCAATCGGAGCTTGTTCTTATTCATGTTGTTACTCTTAACTACTTCCCTCTTCTAGATGATGCCTATAATCAATTTCGTCACCGTATCTTCTCTAATGTGACACCAACACCCTATCGTAGACATCCGTATCTGGGCGTCTAGGACCTGGATAGCATCGGGATGAAATAACCCATGCAAAACCGAACAGTAAAAACAAAAAAAAACTTGTGTTTTTTGCATACTTGTTTGTTACTTTGGGTTAGTCGTTTTGGGGGTCGAGAGTTTCAACACGTGTGAGGGGATGTGTGCGTACACTAAAATTTATATAGATCGTGAGAAAGTGAAGTAATTTCATCTTAGATCCCAAAGAGATTTTCAATGCTTTCTAAACGGCCTCAATCGGAGCTTGTTCTTATTCATGTTGTTACTCTTAACTACTTCCCTCTTCTAGATGATGCCTATAATCAATTTCGTCACCGTATCTTCTCTAATGTGACACCAACACCCTATCGTAGACATCCGTATCGGGCGTCTAGGACCTGGATAACATCGGGATGAAATAGCCCATGCAAAACCGAACAGTAAAAACAAAAAAAACTTGTGTTTTTTGCATACTTGTTTGTTACTTTGGGTTAGTCGTTTTGGGGGTCGAGAGTTTCAACACGTGTGAGGGGATGTGTGCGTACATTAAAATTTATATAGATCGTGAGAAAGTGAAGTAATTTCATCTTAGATCCCAAAGAGATTTTCAATGCTTTCTAAACGGCCTCAATCGGAGCTTGTTCTTATTCATGTTGTTACTCTTAACTACTTCCCTCTTCTAGATGATGCCTATAATCAATTTCGTCACCGTATCTTCTCTAATGTGACACCAACACCCTATCGTAGACATCCGTATCAGGGGCGTCTAGGACCTGGATAGCATCGGGATGAAATAGCCCATGCAAAACCGAACAGTAAAAACAAAAAAAAACTTGTGTTTTTTGCATACTTGTTTGTTACTTTGGGTTAGTCGTTTTGGGGTCGAGAGTTTCAACACGTGTGAGGGGATGTGTGCGTACATTAAAATTTATATAGATCGTGAGAAAGTGAAGTAATTTCATCTTAGATCCCAAAGAGATTTTCAATGCTTTCTAAACGGCCTCAATCGGAGCTTGTTCTTATTCATGTTGTTACTCTTAACTACTTCCCTCTTCTAGATGATGCCTATAATCAATTTCGTCACCGTATCTTCTCTAATGTGACACCAACACCCTATCGTAGACATCCGTATACGGGCGTCTAGGACCTGGATAACATCGGGATGAAATAACCCATGCAAAACCGAACTGTAAAAACAAAAAAAACTTGTGTTTTTTGCATACTTGTTTGTTACTTTGGGTTAGTCGTTTTGGGGGTCGAGAGTTTCAACACGTGTGAGGGGATGTGTGCGTACACTAAAATTTATATAGATCGTGAGAAAGTGAAGTAATTTCATCTTAGATCCCAAAGAGATTTTCAATGCTTTCTAAACGGCCTCAATCGGAGCTTGTTCTTATTCATGTTGTTACTCTTAACTACTTCCCTCTTCTAGATGATGCCTATAATCAATTTCGTCACCGTATCTTCTCTAATGTGACACCAACACCCTATCGTAGACATCCGTATCTGGGGCGTCTAGGACCTGGATAGCATCGGGATGAAATAACCCATGCAAAACCGAATAGTAAAAACAAAAAAAACTTGTGTTTTTTGCATACTTGTTTGTTACTTTGGGTTAGTCGTTTTGGGGGTCGAGAGTTTCAACACGTGTGAGGGGATGTGTGCGTACACTAAAATTTATATAGATCGTGAGAAAGTGAAGTAATTTCATCTTAGATCCCAAAGAGATTTTCAATGCTTTCTAAACGGCCTCAATCGGAGCTTGTTCTTATTCATGTTGTTACTCTTAACTACTTCCCTCTTCTAGATGATGCCTATAATCAATTTCGTCACCGTATCTTCTCTAATGTGACACCAACACCCTATCGTAGACATCCGTATCAGGGGCGTCTAGGACCTGGATAGCATCGGGATGAAATAGCCCATGCAAAACCGAACAGTAAAAACAAAAAAAACTTGTGTTTTTTGCATACTTGTTTGTTACTTTGGGTTAGTCGTTTTGGGGGTCGAGAGTTTCAACACGTGTGAGGGGATGTGTGCGTACATTAAAATTTATATAGATCGTGAGAAAGTGAAGTAATTTCATCTTAGATCCCAAAGAGATTTTCAATGCTTTCTAAACGGCCTCAATCGGAGCTTGTTCTTATTCATGTTGTTACTCTTAACTACTTCCCTCTTCTAGATGATGCCTATAATCAATTTCGTCACCGTATCTTCTCTAATGTGACACCAACACCCTATCGTGGACATCCGTATCTGGGTGTCTAGGCCCAGGATATCATCGGGATGAAATAGCCCAGGCAAAACCGAACCGTAAAAACAAAAAAAACTTGTGTTTTTTGCATACTTGTTTGTTACTTTGGGTTAGTCGTTTTGGGGTCGAGAGTTTCAACACGTGTGAGGGGATGTGTGCGTACATTAAAATTTATATAGATCGTGAGAAAGTGAAGTAATTTCATCTTAGATCCCAAAGAGATTTTCAATGCTTTCTAAACGGCCTCAATCGGAGCTTGTTCTTATTCATGTTGTTACTCTTAACTACTTCCCTCTTCTAGATGATGCCTATAATCAATTTCGTCACCGTATCTTCTCTAATGTGACACCAACACCCTATCGTAGACATCCGTATATGGGGCGTCTAGGACCTGGATAGCATCGGGATGAAATAGCCCATGCAAAACCGAACAGTAAAAACAAAAAAAAAACTTGTGTTTTTTGCATACTTGTTTGTTACTTTGGGTTAGTCGTTTTGGGGGTCGAGAGTTTCAACACGTGTGAGGGGATGTGTGCGTACACTAAAATTTATATAGATCGTGAGAAAGTGAAGTAATTTCATCTTAGATCCCAAAGAGATTTTCAATGCTTTCTAAACGGCCTCAATCGGAGCTTGTTCTTATTCATGTTGTTACTCTTAACTACTTCCCTCTTCTAGATGATGCCTATAATCAATTTCGTCACCGTATCTTCTCTAATGTGACACCAACACCCTATCGTAGACATCCGTATCAGGGCGTCTAGGACCTGGATAGCATCGGGATGAAATAGCCCATGCAAAACCGAACAGTAAAAACAAAAAAAACTTGTGTTTTTTGCATACTTGTTTGTTACTTTGGGTTAGTCGTTTTGGGGGTCGAGAGTTTCAACACGTGTGAGGGGATGTGTGCGTACATTAAAATTTATATAGATCGTGAGAAAGTGAAGTAATTTCATCTTAGATCCCAAAGAGATTTTCAATGCTTTCTAAACGGCCTCAATCGGAGCTTGTTCTTATTCATGTTGTTACTCTTAACTACTTCCCTCTTCTAGATGATGCCTATAATCAATTTCGTCACCGTATCTTCTCTAATGTGACACCAACACCCTATCGTAGACATCCGTATCAGGGGCGTCTAGGACCTGGATAGCATCGGGATGAAATAGCCCATGTAAAACCGAACAGTAAAAACAAAAAAAACTTGTGTTTTTTGCATACTTGTTTGTTACTTTGGGTTAGTCGTTTTGGGGCTCGAGAGTTTCAACACGTGTGAGGGGATGTGTGCGTACATTAAAATTTATATAGATCGTGAGAAAGTGAAGTAATTTCATCTTAGATCCCAAAGAGATTTTCAATGCTTTCTAAACGGCCTCAATCGGAGCTTGTTCTTATTCATGTTGTTACTCTTAACTACTTCCCTCTTCTAGATGATGCCTATAATCAATTTCGTCACCGTATCTTCTCTAATGTGACACCAACACCCTATCGTAGACATCCGTATCTGGGCGTCTAGGACCTGGATAACATCGGGATGAAATAGCCCATGCAAAACCGAACGGTAAAAACAAAAAAAAACTTGTGTTTTTTGCATACTTGTTTGTTACTTTGGGTTAGTCGTTTTGGGGGTCGAGAGTTTCAACACGTGTGAGGGGATGTGTGCGTACACTAAAATTTATATAGATCGTGAGAAAGTGAAGTAATTTCATCTTAGATCCCAAAGAGATTTTCAATGCTTTCTAAACGGCCTCAATCGGAGCTTGTTCTTATTCATGTTGTTACTCTTAACTACTTCCCTCTTCTAGATGATGCCTATAATCAATTTCGTCACCGTATCTTCTCTAATGTGACACCAACACACTATCGTAGACATCCGTATGCGGGCGTCTAGGACCTGGATAGCATCTGTATGTAATAACCGATGCAAATCCGAACTTTTAAAACAAAAAAAACTTGTGTTTTTTGCATACTTGTTTGTTACTTTGGGTTAGTCGTTTTGGGGGTCGAGAGTTTCAACACGTGTGAGGGGATGTGTGCGTACATTAAAATTTATATAGATCGTGAGAAAGTGAAGTAATTTCATCTTAGATCCCAAAGAGATTTTCAATGCTTTCTAAACGGCCTCAATCGGAGCTTGTTCTTATTCATGTTGTTACTCTTAACTACTTCCCTCTTCTAGATGATGCCTATAATCAATTTCGTCACCGTATCTTCTCTAATGTGACACCAACACCCTATCGTAGACATCCGTATACGGGGCGTCTAGGACCTGGATAGCATCGGGATGAAATAGCCCATGCAAAACCGAACAGTAAAAACAAAAAAAAACTTGTGTTTTTTGCATACTTGTTTGTTACTTTGGGTTAGTCGTTTTGGGGGTCGAGAGTTTCAACACGTGTGAGGGGATGTGTGCGTACATTAAAATTTATATAGATCGTGAGAAAGTGAAGTAATTTCATCTTAGATCCCAAAGAGATTTTCAATGCTTTCTAAACGGCCTCAATCGGAGCTTGTTCTTATTCATGTTGTTACTCTTAACTACTTCCCTCTTCTAGATGATGCCTATAATCAATTTCGTCACCGTATCTTCTCTAATGTGACACCAACACCCTATCGTAGACATCCGTATATGGGGCGTCTAGGACCTGGATAGCATCGGGATGAAATAACCCATGCAAAACCGAACAGTAAAAACAAAAAAAAAACTTGTGTTTTTTGCATACTTGTTTGTTACTTTGGGTTTGTCGTTTTGGGGTCGAGAGTTTCAACACGTGTGAGGGGATGTGTGCGTACACTAAAATTTATATAGATCGTGAGAAAGTGAAGTAATTTCATCTTAGATCCCAAAGAGATTTTCAATGCTTTCTAAACGGCCTCAATCGGAGCTTGTTCTTATTCATGTTGTTACTCTTAACTACTTCCCTCTTCTAGATGATGCCTATAATCAATTTCGTCACCGTATCTTCTCTAATGTGACACCAACACCCTATCGTAGACATCCGTATACGGGCGTCTATGACCTGGATAGCCACGGGATGAAATACCCCCTGCTAAACCGACCAGTAAAACAAAAAAAAAACTTGTGTTTTTTGCATACTTGTTTGTTACTTTGGGTTAGTCGTTTTGGGGGTCGAGAGTTTCAACACGTGTGAGGGGATGTGTGCGTACACTAAAATTTATATAGATCGTGAGAAAGTGAAGTAATTTCATCTTAGATCCCAAAGAGATTTTCAATGCTTTCTAAACGGCCTCAATCGGAGCTTGTTCTTATTCATGTTGTTACTCTTAACTACTTCCCTCTTCTAGATGATGCCTATAATCAATTTCGTCACCGTATCTTCTCTAATGTGACACCAACACCCTATCGTAGACATCCGGCTATGGGGCGTCTAGGACCTGGATAGCATCGGGATGAAATAACCCATGCAAAACCGAACGGTAAAAACAAAAAAAAACTTGTGTTTTTTGCATACTTGTTTGTTACTTTGGGTTAGTCGTTTTGGGGGTCGAGAGTTTCAACACGTGTGAGGGGATGTGTGCGTACACTAAAATTTATATAGATCGTGAGAAAGTGAAGTAATTTCATCTTAGATCCCAAAGAGATTTTCAATGCTTTCTAAACGGCCTCAATCGGAGCTTGTTCTTATTCATGTTGTTACTCTTAACTACTTCCCTCTTCTAGATGATGCCTATAATCAATTTCGTCACCGTATCTTCTCTAATGTGACACCAACACCCTATCGTAGACATCCGTATCTGGGGCTTCTAGGACCTGGATAGCATCGGGATGAAATAGCCCATGCAAAACCGAACAGTAAAAACAAAAAAAACTTGTGTTTTTTGCATACTTGTTTGTTACTTTGGGTTAGTCGTTTTGGGGGTCGAGAGTTTCAACACGTGTGAGGGGATGTGTGCGTACATTAAAATTTATATAGATCGTGAGAAAGTGAAGTAATTTCATCTTAGATCCCAAAGAGATTTTCAATGCTTTCTAAACGGCCTCAATCGGAGCTTGTTCTTATTCATGTTGTTACTCTTAACTACTTCCCTCTTCTAGATGATGCCTATAATCAATTTCGTCACCGTATCTTCTCTAATGTGACACCAACACCCTATCGTAGACATCCGTATCAGGGGCGTCTAGGACCTGGATAGCATCGGGATGAAATAGCCCATGCAAAACCGAACAGTAAAAACAAAAAAAAAACTTGTGTTTTTTGCATACTTGTTTGTTACTTTGGGTTAGTCGTTTTGGGGGTCGAGAGTTTCAACACGTGTGAGGGGATGTGTGCGTACATTAAAATTTATATAGATCGTGAGAAAGTGAAGTAATTTCATCTTAGATCCCAAAGAGATTTTCAATGCTTTCTAAACGGCCTCAATCGGAGCTTGTTCTTATTCATGTTGTTACTCTTAACTACTTCCCTCTTCTAGATGATGCCTATAATCAATTTCGTCACCGTATCTTCTCTAATGTGACACCAACACCCTAGCGTTTACATCCGTATCAGGGGCGTCTAGGACCTGGATAGCATCGGGATGAAATAGCCCATGCAAAACCGAACAGTAAAAACAAAAAAAAACTTGTGTTTTTTGCATACTTGTTTGTTACTTTGGGTTAGTCGTTTTGGGGGTCGAGAGTTTCAACACGTGTGAGGGGATGTGTGCGTACACTAAAATTTATATAGATCGTGAGAAAGTGAAGTAATTTCATCTTAGATCCCAAAGAGATTTTCAATGCTTTCTAAACGGCCTCAATCGGAGCTTGTTCTTATTCATGTTGTTACTCTTAACTACTTCCCTCTTCTAGATGATGCCTATAATCAATTTCGTCACCGTATCTTCTCTAATGTGACACCAACACCCTATCGTAGACATCTCTATCTGGGGCGTCTAGGACCTGGATAGCATCGGGATGAAATAGCCCATGCAAAACCGAACAGTAAAAACAAAAAAACTTGTGTTTTTTGCATACTTGTTTGTTACTTTGGGTTAGTCGTTTTGGGGGTCGAGAGTTTCAACACGTGTGAGGGGATGTGTGCGTACATTAAAATTTATATAGATCGTGAGAAAGTGAAGTAATTTCATCTTAGATCCCAAAGAGATTTTCAATGCTTTCTAAACGGCCTCAATCGGAGCTTGTTCTTATTCATGTTGTTACTCTTAACTACTTCCCTCTTCTAGATGATGCCTATAATCAATTTCGTCACCGTATCTTCTCTAATGTGACACCAACACCCTATCGTAGACATCCGTATAAGGGGCGTCTAGGACCTGGATAGCATCGGGATGAAATAGCCCATGCAAAACCGAACAGTAAAAACAAAAAAAAACTTGTGTTTTTTGCATACTTGTTTGTTACTTTGGGTTAGTCGTTTTGGGGGTCGAGAGTTTCAACACGTGTGAGGGGATGTGTGCGTACATTAAAATTTATATAGATCGTGAGAAAGTGAAGTAATTTCATCTTAGATCCCAAAGAGATTTTCAATGCTTTCTAAACGGCCTCAATCGGAGCTTGTTCTTATTCATGTTGTTACTCTTAACTACTTCCCTCTTCTAGATGATGCCTATAATCAATTTCGTCACCGTATCTTCTCTAATGTGACACCAACACCCTATCGTAGACATCCGTATCTGGGCGTCTAGGACCTGGATAGCATCGGGATGAAATAACCCATGCAAAACCGAACCGTAAAAACAAAAAAAACTTGTGTTTTTTGCATACTTGTTTGTTACTTTGGGTTAGTCGTTTTGGGGGTCGAGAGTTTCAACACGTGTGAGGGGATGTGTGCGTACACTAAAATTTATATAGATCGTGAGAAAGTGAAGTAATTTCATCTTAGATCCCAAAGAGATTTTCAATGCTTTCTAAACGGCCTCAATCGGAGCTTGTTCTTATTCATGTTGTTACTCTTAACTACTTCCCTCTTCTAGATGATGCCTATAATCAATTTCGTCACCGTATCTTCTCTAATGTGACACCAACACCCTATCGTTGACATCCGTATCTGGGGCGTCTAGGACCTGGATAGCATCGGGATGAAATAACCCATGCAAAACCGAACAGTAAAAACAAAAAAAAAAACTTGTGTTTTTTGCATACTTGTTTGTTACTTTGGGTTAGTCGTTTTGGGGGTCGAGAGTTTCAACACGTGTGAGGGGATGTGTGCGTACACTAAAATTTATATAGATCGTGAGAAAGTGAAGTAATTTCATCTTAGATCCCAAAGAGATTTTCAATGCTTTCTAAACGGCCTCAATCGGAGCTTGTTCTTATTCATGTTGTTACTCTTAACTACTTCCCTCTTCTAGATGATGCCTATAATCAATTTCGTCACCGTATCTTCTCTAATGTGACACCAACACCCTATCGTAGACATCCGTATAACGGGCGTCTAGGACCTGGATAGCATCGGGATGAAATAGCCCATGCAAAACCGAACAGTAAAAACAAAAAAAACTTGTGTTTTTTGCATACTTGTTTGTTACTTTGGGTTAGTCGTTTTGGGGGTCGAGAGTTTCAACACGTGTGAGGGGATGTGTGCGTACATTAAAATTTATATAGATCGTGAGAAAGTGAAGTAATTTCATCTTAGATCCCAAAGAGATTTTCAATGCTTTCTAAACGGCCTCAATCGGAGCTTGTTCTTATTCATGTTGTTACTCTTAACTACTTCCCTCTTCTAGATGATGCCTATAATCAATTTCGTCACCGTATCTTCTCTAATGTGACACCAACACCCTATCGTAGACATCCGTATACGGGCGTCTAGGACCTGGATAGCATCGGGATGAAATAGCCCATGCAAAACCGAACAGTAAAAACAAAAAAAAAACTTGTGTTTTTTGCATACTTGTTTGTTACTTTGGGTTAGTCGTTTTGGGGGTCGAGAGTTTCAACACGTGTGAGGGGATGTGTGCGTACACTAAAATTTATATAGATCGTGAGAAAGTGAAGTAATTTCATCTTAGATCCCAAAGAGATTTTCAATGCTTTCTAAACGGCCTCAATCGGAGCTTGTTCTTATTCATGTTGTTACTCTTAACTACTTCCCTCTTCTAGATGATGCCTATAATCAATTTCGTCACCGTATCTTCTCTAATGTGACACCAACACCCTATCGTAGACATCCGTATACGGGCGTCTAGGACCTAGATAGCATCGGGATGAAATAGCCCATGCAAAACCGAACAGTAAAAACAAAAAAACTTGTGTTTTTTGCATACTTGTTTGTTACTTTGGGTTAGTCGTTTTGGGGGTCGAGAGTTTCAACACGTGTGAGGGGATGTGTGCGTACATTAAAATTTATATAGATCGTGAGAAAGTGAAGTAATTTCATCTTAGATCCCAAAGAGATTTTCAATGCTTTCTAAACGGCCTCAATCGGAGCTTGTTCTTATTCATGTTGTTACTCTTAACTACTTCCCTCTTCTAGATGATGCCTATAATCAATTTCGTCACCGTATCTTCTCTAATGTGACACCAACACCCTATCGTAGACATCCGTATCAGGGGCGTCTAGGACCTGGATAGCATCGGGATGAAATAGCCCATGCAAAACCGAACAGTAAAAACAAAAAAAAAACTTGTGTTTTTTGCATACTTGTTTGTTACTTTGGGTTAGTCATTTTGGGGGTCGAGAGTTTCAACACGTGTGAGGGGATGTGTGCGTACATTAAAATTTATATAGATCGTGAGAAAGTGAAGTAATTTCATCTTAGATCCCAAAGAGATTTTCAATGCTTTCTAAACGGCCTCAATCGGAGCTTGTTCTTATTCATGTTGTTACTCTTAACTACTTCCCTCTTCTAGATGATGCCTATAATCAATTTCGTCACCGTATCTTCTCTAATGTGACACCAACACCCTATCGTAGACATCCGTATCAGGGGCGTCTAGGACCTGGATAGCATCGGGATGAAATAGCCCATGCAAAACCGAACAGTAAAAACAAAAAAAAACTTGTGTTTTTTGCATACTTGTTTGTTACTTTGGGTTAGTCGTTTTGGGGGTCGAGAGTTTCAACACGTGTGAGGGGATGTGTGCGTACACTAAAATTTATATAGATCGTGAGAAAGTGAAGTAATTTCATCTTAGATCCCAAAGAGATTTTCAATGCTTTCTAAACGGCCTCAATCGGAGCTTGTTCTTATTCATGTTGTTACTCTTAACTACTTCCCTCTTCTAGATGATGCCTATAATCAATTTCGTCACCGTATCTTCTCTAATGTGACACCAACACCCTATCATAGACATCCGTATCTGGGGCGTCTAGGACCTGGATAGCATCGGGATGAAATAGCCCATGCAAAACCGAACAGTAAAAACAAAAAAAACTTGTTTTTTTGCATACTTGTTTGTTACTTTGGGTTAGTCATTTTGGGGGTCGAGAGTTTCAACACGTGTGAGGGGATGTGTGCGTACATTAAAATTTATATAGATCGTGAGAAAGTGAAGTAATTTCATCTTAGATCCCAAAGAGATTTTCAATGCTTTCTAAACGGCCTCAATCGGAGCTTGTTCTTATTCATGTTGTTACTCTTAACTACTTCCCTCTTCTAGATGATGCCTATAATCAATTTCGTCACCGTATCTTCTAGATGATGCCTATAATCAATTTCGTCACCGTATCTTCTCTAATGTGACACCAACACCCTATCGTAGACATCCGTATCTGGGGCGTCTAGGACCTGGATAGCATCGGGATGAAATAGCCCATGCAAAACCGAACAGTAAAAACAAAAAAAAACTTGTGTTTTTTGCATACTTGTTTGTTACTTTGGGTTAGTCGTTTTGGGGGTCGAGAGTTTCAACACGTGTGAGGGGATGTGTGCGTACACTAAAATTTATATAGATCGTGAGAAAGTGAAGTAATTTCATCTTAGATCCCAAAGAGATTTTCAATGCTTTCTAAACGGCCTCAATCGGAGCTTGTTCTTATTCATGTTGTTACTCTTAACTACTTCCCTCTTCTAGATGATGCCTATAATCAATTTCGTCACCGTATCTTCTCTAATGTGACACCAACACCCTATCCTAGACATCCGTATCAGGGGCGTCTAGGACCTGGATAGCATCGGGATGAAATAGCCCATGCAAAACCGAACAGTAAAAACAAAAAAAACTTGTGTTTTTTGCATACTTGTTTGTTACTTTGGGTTAGTCGTTTTGGGGGTCGAGAGTTTCAACACGTGTGAGGGGATGTGTGCGTACACTAAAATTTATATAGATCGTGAGAAAGTGAAGTAATTTCATCTTAGATCCCAAAGAGATTTTCAATGCTTTCTAAACGGCCTCAATCGGAGCTTGTTCTTATTCATGTTGTTACTCTTAACTACTTCCCTCTTCTAGATGATGCCTATAATCAATTTCGTCACCGTATCTTCTCTAATGTGACACCAACACCCTATCGTAGACATCCGTATCAGGGGCGTCTAGGACCTGGATAGCATCGGGATGAAATAACCCATGCAAAACCGAGAAGTAAAAACAAAAAAAAAACTTGTGTTTTTTGCATACTTGTTTGTTACTTTGGGTTAGTCGTTTTGGGGGTCGAGAGTTTCAACACGTGTGAGGGGATGTGTGCGTACACTAAAATTTATATAGATCGTGAGAAAGTGAAGTAATTTCATCTTAGATCCCAAAGAGATTTTCAATGCTTTCTAAACGGCCTCAATCGGAGCTTGTTCTTATTCATGTTGTTACTCTTAACTACTTCCCTCTTCTAGATGATGCCTATAATCAATTTCGTCACCGTATCTTCTCTAATGTGACACCAACACCCTATCGTAGACATCCGTATCTGGGGCGTCTAGGACCTGGATAGCATCGGGATGAAATAACCCATGCAAAACCGAACGGTAAAAACAAAAAAAACTTGTGTTTTTTGCATACTTGTTTGTTACTTTGGGTTAGTCGTTTTGGGGGTCGAGAGTTTCAACACGTGTGAGGGGATGTGTGCGTACACTAAAATTTATATAGATCGTGAGAAAGTGAAGTAATTTCATCTTAGATCCCAAAGAGATTTTCAATGCTTTCTAAACGGCCTCAATCGGAGCTTGTTCTTATTCATGTTGTTACTCTTAACTACTTCCCTCTTCTAGATGATGCCTATAATCAATTTCGTCACCGTATCTTCTCTAATGTGACACCAACACCCTATCGTAGACATCCGTATCGGGGGCTTCTAGGACATGGATAAGATCGGGAGCATCTTGCCCATGCACAAGCGATCCGGAAATACAAAAAAAACTTGTGTTTTTTGCATACTTGTTTGTTACTTTGGGTTAGTCGTTTTGGGGGTCGAGAGTTTCAACACGTGTGAGGGGATGTGTGCGTACATTAAAATTTATATAGATCGTGAGAAAGTGAAGTAATTTCATCTTAGATCCCAAAGAGATTTTCAATGCTTTCTAAACGGCCTCAATCGGAGCTTGTTCTTATTCATGTTGTTACTCTTAACTACTTCCCTCTTCTAGATGATGCCTATAATCAATTTCGTCACCGTATCTTCTCTAATGTGACACCAACACCCTATCGTAGACATCCGTATCTGGGCGTCTAGGACCTGGATAGCATCGGGATGAAATAGCCTATGCAAAACCGAACGGTAAAAACAAAAAAAACTTGTGTTTTTTGCATACTTGTTTGTTACTTTGGGTTAGTCGTTTTGGGGGTCGAGAGTTTCAACACGTGTGAGGGGATGTGTGCGTACACTAAAATTTATATAGATCGTGAGAAAGTGAAGTAATTTCATCTTAGATCCCAAAGAGATTTTCAATGCTTTCTAAACGGCCTCAATCGGAGCTTGTTCTTATTCATGTTGTTACTCTTAACTACTTCCCTCTTCTAGATGATGCCTATAATCAATTTCGTCACCGTATCTTCTCTAATGTGACACCAACACCCTATCGTAGACATCCGTATCTAGGGCGTCTAGGACCTGGATAGCATCGGGATGAAATAGCCCATGCAAAACCGAGCAGTAAAAACAAAAAAAACTTGTGTTTTTTGCATACTTGTTTGTTACTTTGGGTTAGTCGTTTTGGGGGTCGAGAGTTTCAACACGTGTGAGGGGATGTGTGCGTACATTAAAATTTATATAGATCGTGAGAAAGTGAAGTAATTTCATCTTAGATCCCAAAGAGATTTTCAATGCTTTCTAAACGGCCTCAATCGGAGCTTGTTCTTATTCATGTTGTTACTCTTAACTACTTCCCTCTTCTAGATGATGCCTATAATCAATTTCGTCACCGTATCTTCTCTAATGTGACACCAACACCCTATCGTAGACATTCGTATACGGGCGTCTAGGACCTGGATAGCATCGGGATGAAATAGCCCATGCAAAACCGACCAGTAAAAACAAAAAAAACTTGTGTTTTTTGCATACTTGTTTGTTACTTTGGGTTAGTCATTTTGGGGGTCGAGAGTTTCAACACGTGTGAGGGGATGTGTGCGTACATTAAAATTTATATAGATCGTGAGAAAGTGAAGTAATTTCATCTTAGATCCCAAAGAGATTTTCAATGCTTTCTAAACGGCCTCAATCGGAGCTTGTTCTTATTCATGTTGTTACTCTTAACTACTTCCCTCTTCTAGATGATGCCTATAATCAATTTCGTCACCGTATCTTCTCTAATGTGACACCAACACCCTATCGTAGACATCCGTATCTGGGGCGTCTAGGACCTGGATAACATCGGGATGAAATAACCCATGCAAAACCGAACAGTAAAAACAAAAAAAAAACTTGTGTTTTTTGCATACTTGTTTGTTACTTTGGGTTAGTCGTTTTGGGGGTCGAGAGTTTCAACACGTGTGAGGGGATGTGTGCGTACACTAAAATTTATATAGATCGTGAGAAAGTGAAGTAATTTCATCTTAGATCCCAAAGAGATTTTCAATGCTTTCTAAACGGCCTCAATCGGAGCTTGTTCTTATTCATGTTGTTACTCTTAACTACTTCCCTCTTCTAGATGATGCCTATAATCAATTTCGTCACCGTATCTTCTCTAATGTGACACCAACACCCTATCGTAGACATCCGTATAAGGGGCGTCTAGGACCTGGATAGCATCGGGATGAAATAACCCATGCAAAACCGAACAGTAAAAACAAAAAAAACTTGTGTTTTTTGCATACTTGTTTGTTACTTTGGGTTAGTCGTTTTGGGGGTCGAGAGTTTCAACACGTGTGAGGGGATGTGTGCGTACACTAAAATTTATATAGATCGTGAGAAAGTGAAGTAATTTCATCTTAGATCCCAAAGAGATTTTCAATGCTTTCTAAACGGCCTCAATCGGAGCTTGTTCTTATTCATGTTGTTACTCTTAACTACTTCCCTCTTCTAGATGATGCCTATAATCAATTTCGTCACCGTATCTTCTCTAATGTGACACCAACACCCTATCGTAGACATCCGTATACGGGCGTCTAAGACCTGGATAGCATCGGGATGAAATAGCCCATGCAAAACCGAACAGTAAAAACAAAAAAAAACTTGTGTTTTTTGCATACTTGTTTGTTACTTTGGGTTAGTCGTTTTGGGGGTCGAGAGTTTCAACACGTGTGAGGGGATGTGTGCGTACATTAAAATTTATATAGATCGTGAGAAAGTGAAGTAATTTCATCTTAGATCCCAAAGAGATTTTCAATGCTTTCTAAACGGCCTCAATCGGAGCTTGTTCTTATTCATGTTGTTACTCTTAACTACTTCCCTCTTCTAGATGATGCCTATAATCAATTTCGTCACCGTATCTTCTCTAATGTGACACCAACACCCTATCGTAGACATCCGTATCTGGGCGTCTAGGACCTGGATAGCATCGGGATGAAATAGCCCATGCAAAACCGAACAGTAAAAACAAAAAAAAAAACTTGTGTTTTTTGCATACTTGTTTGTTACTTTGGGTTAGTCGTTTTGGGGGTCGAGAGTTTCAACACGTGTGAGGGGATGTGTGCGTACACTAAAATTTATATAGATCGTGAGAAAGTGAAGTAATTTCATCTTAGATCCCAAAGAGATTTTCAATGCTTTCTAAACGGCCTCAATCGGAGCTTGTTCTTATTCATGTTGTTACTCTTAACTACTTCCCTCTTCTAGATGATGCCTATAATCAATTTCGTCACCGTATCTTCTCTAATGTGACACCAACACCCTATCGTAGACATCCGTATAAGGGGCGTCTAGGACCTGGATAGCATCGGGATGAAATAGCCCATGCAAAACCGAACAGTAAAAACAAAAAAAACTTGTGTTTTTTGCATACTTGTTTGTTACTTTGGGTTAGTCGTTTTGGGGGTCGAGAGTTTCAACACGTGTGAGGGGATGTGTGCGTACATTAAAATTTATATAGATCGTGAGAAAGTGAAGTAATTTCATCTTAGATCCCAAAGAGATTTTCAATGCTTTCTAAACGGCCTCAATCGGAGCTTGTTCTTATTCATGTTGTTACTCTTAACTACTTCCCTCTTCTAGATGATGCCTATAATCAATTTCGTCACCGTATCTTCTCTAATGTGACACCAACACCCTATCGTAGACATTCGTATCTGGGGCGTCTAGGACCTGGATAGCATCGGGATGAAATAGCCCATGCAAAACCGAACAGTAAAAACAAAAAAAAACTTGTGTTTTTTGCATACTTGTTTGTTACTTTGGGTTAGTCGTTTTGGGGGTCGAGAGTTTCAACACGTGTGAGGGGATGTGTGCGTACATTAAAATTTATATAGATCGTGAGAAAGTGAAGTAATTTCATCTTAGATCCCAAAGAGATTTTCAATGCTTTCTAAACGGCCTCAATCGGAGCTTGTTCTTATTCATGTTGTTACTCTTAACTACTTCCCTCTTCTAGATGATGCCTATAATCAATTTCGTCACCGTATCTTCTCTAATGTGACACCAACACCCTATCGTAGACATCCGTATAAGGGGCGTCTAGGACCTGGATAGCATCGGGATGAATTAACCCATGCAAAACCGAACAGTAAAAACAAAAAAAAAACTTGTGTTTTTTGCATACTTGTTTGTTACTTTGGGTTAGTCGTTTTGGGGGTCGAGAGTTTCAACACGTGTGAGGGGATGTGTGCGTACACTAAAATTTATATAGATCGTGAGAAAGTGAAGTAATTTCATCTTAGATCCCAAAGAGATTTTCAATGCTTTCTAAACGGCCTCAATCGGAGCTTGTTCTTATTCATGTTGTTACTCTTAACTACTTCCCTCTTCTAGATGATGCCTATAATCAATTTCGTCACCGTATCTTCTCTAATGTGACACCAACACCCTATCGTAGACATCCGTATCTGGGGCGTCTAGGACCTGGATAGCATCGGGATGAAATAACCCATGCAAAACCGAACAGTAAAAACAAAAAAAACTTGTGTTTTTTGCATACTTGTTTGTTACTTTGGGTTAGTCGTTTTGGGGGTCGAGAGTTTCAACACGTGTGAGGGGATGTGTGCGTACACTAAAATTTATATAGATCGTGAGAAAGTGAAGTAATTTCATCTTAGATCCCAAAGAGATTTTCAATGCTTTCTAAACGGCCTCAATCGGAGCTTGTTCTTATTCATGTTGTTACTCTTAACTACTTCCCTCTTCTAGATGATGCCTATAATCAATTTCGTCACCGTATCTTCTCTAATGTGACACCAACACCCTATCGTAGACATCCGTATCGGGCGTCTAGGACCTGGATAGCATCGGGATGAAATAGCCCATGCAAAACCGAACCGTAAAAACAAAAAAAACTTGTGTTTTTTGCATACTTGTTTGTTACTTTGGGTTAGTCGTTTTGGGGGTCGAGAGTTTCAACACGTGTGAGGGGATGTGTGCGTACATTAAAATTTATATAGATCGTGAGAAAGTGAAGTAATTTCATCTTAGATCCCAAAGAGATTTTCAATGCTTTCTAAACGGCCTCAATCGGAGCTTGTTCTTATTCATGTTGTTACTCTTAACTACTTCCCTCTTCTAGATGATGCCTATAATCAATTTCGTCACCGTATCTTCTCTAATGTGACACCAACACCCTATCGTAGACATCCGTATCTGGGGCGTCTAGGACCTGGATAGCATCGGGATGAAATAGCCCATGCAAAACCGAACAGTAAAAACAAAAAAACTTGTGTTTTTTGCATACTTGTTTGTTACTTTGGGTTAGTCGTTTTGGGGGTCGAGAGTTTCAACACGTGTGAGGGGATGTGTGCGTACACTAAAATTTATATAGATCGTGAGAAAGTGAAGTAATTTCATCTTAGATCCCAAAGAGATTTTCAATGCTTTCTAAACGGCCTCAATCGGAGCTTGTTCTTATTCATGTTGTTACTCTTAACTACTTCCCTCTTCTAGATGATGCCTATAATCAATTTCGTCACCGTATCTTCTCTAATGTGACACCAACACCCTATCGTAGACATCCGTATCTGGGGGTGCTTGGACGTGGATTGCATGGGTTTGAAATAGCCCATGCAAAACCGAACTGTAAAAACAAAAAAAACTTGTGTTTTTTGCATACTTGTTTGTTACTTTGGGTTAGTCGTTTTGGGGGTCGAGAGTTTCAACACGTGTGAGGGGATGTGTGCGTACATTAAAATTTATATAGATCGTGAGAAAGTGAAGTAATTTCATCTTAGATCCCAAAGAGATTTTCAATGCTTTCTAAACGGCCTCAATCGGAGCTTGTTCTTATTCATGTTGTTACTCTTAACTACTTCCCTCTTCTAGATGATGCCTATAATCAATTTCATCACCGTATCTTCTCTAATGTGACACCAACACCCTATCGTAGACATTCGTATCTGGGGCGTCTAGGACCTGGATAGCATCGGGATGAAATAGCCCATGCAAAACCGAACAGTAAAAACAAAAAAAAAACTTGTGTTTTTTGCATACTTGTTTGTTACTTTGGGTTAGTCATTTTGGGGGTCGAGAGTTTCAACACGTGTGAGGGGATGTGTGCGTACACTAAAATTTATATAGATCGTGAGAAAGTGAAGTAATTTCATCTTAGATCCCAAAGAGATTTTCAATGCTTTCTAAACGGCCTCAATCGGAGCTTGTTCTTATTCATGTTGTTACTCTTAACTACTTCCCTCTTCTAGATGATGCCTATAATCAATTTCGTCACCGTATCTTCTCTAATGTGACACCAACACCCTATCGTAGACATCCGTATCTCGGGCGTCTAGGACCTGGATAGCATCGGGATGAAATAGCCCATGCAAAACCGAACAGTAAAAACAAAAAAAAACTTGTGTTTTTTGCATACTTGTTTGTTACTTTGGGTTAGTCGTTTTGGGGGTCGAGAGTTTCAACACGTGTGAGGGGATGTGTGCGTACATTAAAATTTATATAGATCGTGAGAAAGTGAAGTAATTTCATCTTAGATCCCAAAGAGATTTTCAATGCTTTCTAAACGGCCTCAATCGGAGCTTGTTCTTATTCATGTTGTTACTCTTAACTACTTCCCTCTTCTAGATGATGCCTATAATCAATTTCGTCACCGTATCTTCTCTAATGTGACACCAACACCCTATCGTAGACATCCGTATCTGGGCGTCTAGGACCTGGATAGCATCGGGATGAAATAGCCCATGCAAAACCGAACAGTAAAAACAAAAAAAAAACTTGTGTTTTTTGCATACTTGTTTGTTACTTTGGGTTAGTCGTTTTGGGGGTCGAGAGTTTCAACACGTGTGAGGGGATGTGTGCGTACACTAAAATTTATATAGATCGTGAGAAAGTGAAGTAATTTCATCTTAGATCCCAAAGAGATTTTCAATGCTTTCTAAACGGCCTCAATCGGAGCTTGTTCTTATTCATGTTGTTACTCTTAACTACTTCCCTCTTCTAGATGATGCCTATAATCAATTTCGTCACCGTATCTTCTCTAATGTGACACCAACACCCTATCGTAGACATCCGTATAAGGGGCGTCTAGGACCTGGATAGCATCGGGATGAAATAGCCCATGCAAAACCTAACTGTAAAAACAAAAAAAACTTGTGTTTTTTGCATACTTGTTTGTTACTTTGGGTTAGTCGTTTTGGGGGTCGAGAGTTTCAACACGTGTGAGGGGATGTGTGCGTACATTAAAATTTATATAGATCGTGAGAAAGTGAAGTAATTTCATCTTAGATCCCAAAGAGATTTTCAATGCTTTCTAAACGGCCTCAATCGGAGCTTGTTCTTATTCATGTTGTTACTCTTAACTACTTCCCTCTTCTAGATGATGCCTATAATCAATTTCATCACCGTATCTTCTCTAATGTGACACCAACACCCTATCGTAGACATTCGTATCTGGGGCGTCTAGGACCTGGATAGCATCGGGATGAAATAGCCCATGCAAAACCGAACAGTAAAAACAAAAAAAAAACTTGTGTTTTTTGCATACTTGTTTGTTACTTTGGGTTAGTCGTTTTGGGGGTCGAGAGTTTCAACACGTGTGAGGGGATGTGTGCGTACATTAAAATTTATATAGATCGTGAGAAAGTGAAGTAATTTCATCTTAGATCCCAAAGAGATTTTCAATGCTTTCTAAACGGCCTCAATCGGAGCTTGTTCTTATTCATGTTGTTACTCTTAACTACTTCCCTCTTCTAGATGATGCCTATAATCAATTTCGTCACCGTATCTTCTCTAATGTGACACCAACACCCTATCGTAGACATCCGTATCTAGGGCGTCTAGGACCTGGATAGCATCGGGATGAAATAGCCCATGCAAAACCGAACAGTAAAAACAAAAAAAAACTTGTGTTTTTTGCATACTTGTTTGTTACTTTGGGTTAGTCGTTTTGGGGGTCGAGAGTTTCAACACGTGTGAGGGGATGTGTGCGTACACTAAAATTTATATAGATCGTGAGAAAGTGAAGTAATTTCATCTTAGATCCCAAAGAGATTTTCAATGCTTTCTAAACGGCCTCAATCGGAGCTTGTTCTTATTCATGTTGTTACTCTTAACTACTTCCCTCTTCTAGATGATGCCTATAATCAATTTCGTCACCGTATCTTCTCTAATGTGACACCAACACCCTATCGTAGACATCCGTATCTGGGGCGTCTAGGACCTGGATAGCATCGGGATGAAATAGCCCATGCAAAACCGAATAGTAAAAACAAAAAAAACTTGTGTTTTTTGCATACTTGTTTGTTACTTTGGGTTAGTCATTTTGGGGGTCGAGAGTTTCAACACGTGTGAGGGGATGTGTGCGTACATTAAAATTTATATAGATCGTGAGAAAGTGAAGTAATTTCATCTTAGATCCCAAAGAGATTTTCAATGCTTTCTAAACGGCCTCAATCGGAGCTTGTTCTTATTCATGTTGTTACTCTTAACTACTTCCCTCTTCTAGATGATGCCTATAATCAATTTCGTCACCGTATCTTCTAGATGATGCCTATAATCAATTTCGTCACCGTATCTTCTCTAATGTGACACCAACACCCTATCGTAGACATCCGTATCTGGGGCATCTAGGACCTGGATAGCATCGGGATGAAATAGCCCATGCAAAACCGAACAGTAAAAACAAAAAAAACTTGTGTTTTTTGCATACTTGTTTGTTACTTTGGGTTAGTCGTTTTGGGGGTCGAGAGTTTCAACACGTGTGAGGGGATGTGTGCGTACACTAAAATTTATATAGATCGTGAGAAAGTGAAATAATTTCATCTTAGATCCCAAAGAGATTTTCAATGCTTTCTAAACGGCCTCAATCGGAGCTTGTTCTTATTCATGTTGTTACTCTTAACTACTTCCCTCTTCTAGATGATGCCTATAATCAATTTCGTCACCGTATCTTCTCTAATGTGACACCAACACCCTATCCTAGACATCCGTATCAGGGGCGTCTAGGACCTGGATATCATCGGGATGAAATAGCCCATGCAAAACCGAACAGTAAAAACAAAAAAAAAACTTGTGTTTTTTGCATACTTGTTTGTTACTTTGGGTTAGTCGTTTTGGGGGTCGAGAGTTTCAACACGTGTGAGGGGATGTGTGCGTACACTAAAATTTATATAGATCGTGAGAAAGTGAAGTAATTTCATCTTAGATCCCAAAGAGATTTTCAATGCTTTCTAACCGGCCTCAATCGGAGCTTGTTCTTATTCATGTTGTTACTCTTAACTACTTCCCTCTTCTAGATGATGCCTATAATCAATTTCGTCACCGTATCTTCTCTAATGTGACACCAACACCCTATCGTAGACATCCGTATCAGGGGCGTCTAGGACCTGGATAGCATCGGGATGAAATAACCCATGCAAAACCGAACAGTAAAAACAAAAAAAACTTGTGTTTTTTGCATACTTGTTTGTTACTTTGGGTTAGTCGTTTTGGGGGTCGAGAGTTTCAACACGTGTGAGGGGATGTGTGCGTACACTAAAATTTATATAGATCGTGAGAAAGTGAAGTAATTTCATCTTAGATCCCAAAGAGATTTTCAATGCTTTCTAAACGGCCTCAATCGGAGCTTGTTCTTATTCATGTTGTTACTCTTAACTACTTCCCTCTTCTAGATGATGCCTATAATCAATTTCATCACCGTATCTTCTCTAATGTGACACCAACACCCTATCGTAGACATCCGTATAAGGGGCGTCTAGGACCTGGATAGCATCGGGATGAAATAACCCATGCAAAACCGAACAGTAAAAACAAAAAAAAACTTGTGTTTTTTGCATACTTGTTTGTTACTTTGGGTTAGTCGTTTTGGGGGTCGAGAGTTTCAACACGTGTGAGGGGATGTGTGCGTACACTAAAATTTATATAGATCGTGAGAAAGTGAAGTAATTTCATCTTAGATCCCAAAGAGATTTTCAATGCTTTCTAAACGGCCTCAATCGGAGCTTGTTCTTATTCATGTTGTTACTCTTAACTACTTCCCTCTTCTAGATGATGCCTATAATCAATTTCGTCACCGTATCTTCTCTAATGTGACACCAACACCCTATCGTAGACATCCGTATCTGGGGCGTCTAGGACCTGGATAGCACGGGGTTGAAATAGCCCATGCAAACCCGACCGGTAAAAACAAAAAAAACTTGTGTTTTTTGCATACTTGTTTGTTACTTTGGGTTAGTCGTTTTGGGGGTCGAGAGTTTCAACACGTGTGAGGGGATGTGTGCGTACATTAAAATTTATATAGATCGTGAGAAAGTGAAGTAATTTCATCTTAGATCCCAAAGAGATTTTCAATGCTTTCTAAACGGCCTCAATCGGAGCTTGTTCTTATTCATGTTGTTACTCTTAACTACTTCCCTCTTCTAGATGATGCCTATAATCAATTTCGTCACCGTATCTTCTCTAATGTGACACCAACACCCTATCGTAGACATCCGTATCTAGGGCGTCTAGGACCTGGATAGCATCGGGATGAAATAGCCCATGCAAAACCGAACAGTAAAAACAAAAAAAAAACTTGTGTTTTTTGCATACTTGTTTGTTACTTTGGGTTAGTCATTTTGGGGGTCGAGAGTTTCAACACGTGTGAGGGGATGTGTGCGTACACTAAAATTTATATAGATCGTGAGAAAGTGAAGTAATTTCATCTTAGATCCCAAAGAGATTTTCAATGCTTTCTAAACGGCCTCAATCGGAGCTTGTTCTTATTCATGTTGTTACTCTTAACTACTTCCCTCTTCTAGATGATGCCTATAATCAATTTCGTCACCGTATCTTCTCTAATGTGACACCAACACCCTATCGTAGACATCCGTATCAGGGCGTCTAGGACCTGGATAGCATCGGGATGAAATAGCCCATGCAAAACCGAACAGTAAAAACAAAAAAAACTTGTGTTTTTTGCATACTTGTTTGTTACTTTGGGTTAGTCGTTTTGGGGGTCGAGAGTTTCAACACGTGTGAGGGGATGTGTGCGTACATTAAAATTTATATAGATCGTGAGAAAGTGAAGTAATTTCATCTTAGATCCCAAAGAGATTTTCAATGCTTTCTAAACGGCCTCAATCGGAGCTTGTTCTTATTCATGTTGTTACTCTTAACTACTTCCCTCTTCTAGATGATGCCTATAATCAATTTCGTCACCGTATCTTCTCTAATGTGACACCAACACCCTATCGTAGACATCCGTATCTGGGGCGTCTAGGACCTGGATAGCATCGGGATGAAATAGCCCATGCAAAACCGAACAGTAAAAACAAAAAAAAAACTTGTGTTTTTTGCATACTTGTTTGTTACTTTGGGTTAGTCGTTTTGGGGGTCGAGAGTTTCAACACGTGTGAGGGGATGTGTGCGTACATTAAAATTTATATAGATCGTGAGAAAGTGAAGTAATTTCATCTTAGATCCCAAAGAGATTTTCAATGCTTTCTAAACGGCCTCAATCGGAGCTTGTTCTTATTCATGTTGTTACTCTTAACTACTTCCCTCTTCTAGATGATGCCTATAATCAATTTCGTCACCGTATCTTCTCTAATGTGACACCAACACCCTATCGTAGACATCCGAATCGGGGTCGTCAAGGACCTGGATAGCATCGGGATGTAATAACCCATGCAAAACCGAACAGTAAAAACAAAAAAACTTGTGTTTTTTGCATACTTGTTTGTTACTTTGGGTTAGTCGTTTTGGGGGTCGAGAGTTTCAACACGTGTGAGGGGATGTGTGCGTACACTAAAATTTATATAGATCGTGAGAAAGTGAAGTAATTTCATCTTAGATCCCAAAGAGATTTTCAATGCTTTCTAAACGGCCTCAATCGGAGCTTGTTCTTATTCATGTTGTTACTCTTAACTACTTCCCTCTTCTAGATGATGCCTATAATCAATTTCGTCACCGTATCTTCTCTAATGTGACACCAACACCCTATCGTAGACATCCGTATCAGGGGCGTCTAGGACCTGGATAGCATCGGGATGAAATAACCCATGCAAAACCGAACAGTAAAAACAAAAAAAAACTTGTGTTTTTTGCATACTTGTTTGTTACTTTGGGTTAGTCGTTTTGGGGGTCGAGAGTTTCAACACGTGTGAGGGGATGTGTGCGTACACTAAAATTTATATAGATCGTGAGAAAGTGAAGTAATTTCATCTTAGATCCCAAAGAGATTTTCAATGCTTTCTAAACGGCCTCAATCGGAGCTTGTTCTTATTCATGTTGTTACTCTTAACTACTTCCCTCTTCTAGATGATGCCTATAATCAATTTCGTCACCGGATCTTCTCTAATGTGACACCAACACCCTATCGTAGACATCCGTATCAGCGGCGTCTAGGACCTCGATAGCATCGGGATGAAATAGCCCATGCAAAACCGAACAGTAAAAACAAAAAAAACTTGTTTTTTGCATACTTGTTTGTTACTTTGGGTTAGTCGTTTTGGGGGTCGAGAATTTCAACACGTGTGAGGGGATGTGTGCGTACACTAAAATTTATAAAGATCGTGAGAAAGTGAAGTAATTTCATCTTAGATCCCAAAGAGATTTTCAATGCTTTCTAAACGGCCTCAATCGGAGCTTGTTCTTATTCATGTTGTTACTCTTAACTACTTCCCTCTTCTAGATGATGCCTATAATCAATTTCGTCACCGTATCTTCTAGATGATGCCTATAATCAATTTCGTCACCGTATCTTCTCTAATGTGACACCAACACCCTTTCGTAGACATCCGTATCTGGGGCATCTAGGACCTAGATAGCATCGGGATGAAATAGCCCATGCAAAACCGAACAGTAAAAACAAAAAAAACTTGTGTTTTTTGCATACTTGTTTGTTACTTTGGGTTAGTCGTTTTGGGGGTCGAGAGTCTCAACAAGTGTGAGGGGATGTGTGCGTACACTAAAATTTATATAGATCGTGAGAAAGTGAAATAATTTCATCTTAGATCCCAAAGAGATTTTCAATGCTTTCTAAACGGCCTCAATCGGAGCTTGTTCTTATTCATGTTGTTACTCTTAACTACTTCCCTCTTCTAGATGATGCCTATAATCAATTTCGTCACCGTATCTTCTCTAATGTGACACCAACACCCTATCCTAGACATCCGTATCAGGGGCGTCTAGGACCTGGATAGCATCGGGATGAAATAGCCCATGCAAAACCGAACAGTAAAAACAAAAAAAACTTGTTTTTTGCATACTTGTTTGTTACTTTGGGTTAGTCGTTTTGGGGGTCGAGAGTTTCAACACGTGTGAGGGGATGTGTGCGTACACTAAAATTTATATAGATCGTGAGAAAGTGAAGTAATTTCATCTTAGATCCCAAAGAGATTTTCAATGCTTTCTAAACGGCCTCAATCGGAGCTTGTTCTTATTCATGTTGTTACTCTTAACTACTTCCCTCTTCTAGATGATGCCTATAATCAATTTCGTCACCGTATCTTCTCTAATGTGACACCAACACCCTATCGTAGACATCCGTATCTGGGGCGTCTAGGACCTGGATAGCATCGGGATGAAATAACCCATGCAAAACCGAACAGTAAAAACAAAAAAAAACTTGTGTTTTTTGCATACTTGTTTGTTACTTTGGGTTAGTCGTTTTGGGGGTCGAGAGTTCCAACACGTGTGAGGGGATGTGTGCGTACACTAAAATTTATATAGATCGTGAGAAAGTGAAGTAATTTCATCTTAGATCCCAAAGAGATTTTCAATGCTTTCTAAACGGCCTCAATCGGAGCTTGTTCTTATTCATGTTGTTACTCTTAACTACTTCCCTCTTCTAGATGATGCCTATAATCAATTTCTTCACCGTATCTTCTCTAATGTGACACCAACACCCTATCGTAGACATCCGTGTCTGGGGCATCTAGGACCTGGATAGCATCGGGATGAAATAACCCATGCAAAACCGAACAGTAAAAACAAAAAAAACTTGTGATTTTTGCATACTTGTTTGTTACTTTGGGTTAGTCGTTTTGGGGGTCGAGAGTTTCAACACATGTGAGGGGATGTGTGCGTACACTAAAATTTATATAGATCGTGAGAAAGTGAAGTAATTTCATCTTAGATCCCAAAGAGATTTTCAATGCTTTCTAAACGGCCTCAATCGGAGCTTGTTCTTATTCATGTTGTTACTCTTAACTACTTCCCTCTTCTAGATGATGCCTATAATCAATTTCGTCACCGTATCTTCTCTAATGTGACACCAACACCCTATCGTACATCCGTGTCAGCGGCGTCTAGGACCTGGATAGCATCGGGATGAAATAACCCATGCAAAACCGAACAGTAAAAACAAAAAAAAACTTGTTTTTTTGCATACTTGTTTGTTACTTTGGGTTAGTCGTTTTGGGGGTGGAGAGTTTCAACACGTGTGAGGGGATGTGTGCGTACACTAAAATTTATATAGATCGTGAGAAAGTGAAGTAATTTCATCTTAGATCCCAAAGAGATTTTCAATGCTTTCTAAACGGCCTCAATCGGAGCTTGTTCTTATTCATGTTGTTACTCTTAACTACTTCCCTCTTCTAGATGATGCCTATAATCAATTTCGTCACCGTATCTTCTCTAATGTGACACCAACACCCTATCGTAGACATCCGTATCAGCGGCGTCTAGGACCTGGATAGCATCGGGATGAAATAGCCCATGCAAAACCGAACAGTAAAAACAAAAAAACTTGTTTTTTTTGCATACTTGTTTGTTACTTTGGGTTAGTCGTTTTGGGGGTCGAGAGTTTCAACACGTGTGAGGGGATGTGTGCGTACACTAAAATTTATATAGATCGTGAGAAAGTGAAGTAATTTCATCTTAGATCCCAAAGAGATTTTCAATGCTTTCTAAACGGCCTCAATCGGAGCTTGTTCTTATTCATGTTGTTACTCTTAACTACTTCCCTCTTCTAGATGATGCCTATAATCAATTTCGTCACCGTATCTTCTCTAATGTGACACCAACACCCTATCGTAGACATCCGTATCAGGGGCGTCTAGGACCTGGATAGCATCGGGATGAAATAGCCCATGCAAAACCGAACAGTAAAAACAAAAAAAACTTGTGTTTTTTGCATACTTGTTTGTTACTTTGGGTTAGTCGTTTTGGGGGTCGAGAGTTTCAACACGTGTGAGGGGATGTGTGCGTACACTAAAATTTATATAGATCGTGAGAAAGTGAAGTAATTTCATCTTAGATCCCAAAGAGATTTTCAATGCTTTCTAAACGGCCTCAATCGGAGCTTGTTCTTATTCATGTTGTTACTCTTAACTACTTCCCTCTTCTAGATGATGCCTATAATCAATTTCGTCACCGTATCTTCTCTAATGTGACACCAACACCCTATCGTAGACATCCGTATCTGGGGCGTCTAGGACCTGGATAGCATCGGGATGAAATAGCCCATGCAAAACCGAACGGTAAAAACAAAAAAAACTTGTTTTTTTTGCATACTTGTTTGTTACTTTGGGTTAGTCATTTTGGGGGTCGAGAGTTTCAACACGTGTGAGGGGATGTGTGCGTACACTAAAATTTATATAGATCGTGAGAAAGTGAAGTAATTTCATCTTAGATCCCAAAGAGATTTTCAATGCTTTCTAAACGGCCTCAATCGGAGCTTGTTCTTATTCATGTTGTTACTCTTAACTACTTCCCTCTTCTAGATGATGCCTATAATCAATTTCGTCACCGTATCTTCTCTAATGTGACACCAACACCCTATCGTAGACATCCGTATACGGAGGCGTCTAGGATCTGGATAACATCGGGATGAAATAGCCCATGCAAAACCGAACAGTAAAAACAAAAAAAACTTGTGTTTTTTGCATACTTGTTTGTTACTTTGGGTTAGTCGTTTTGGGGGTCGAGAGTTTCAACACGTGTGAGGGGATGTGTGCGTACACTAAAATTTATATAGATCGTGAGAAAGTGAAGTAATTTCATCTTAGATCCCAAAGAGATTTTCAATGCTTTCTAAACGGCCTCAATCGGAGCTTGTTCTTATTCATGTTGTTACTCTTAACTACTTCCCTCTTCTAGATGATGCCTATAATCAATTTCGTCACCGTATCTTCTCTAATGTGACACCAACACCCTATCGTAGACATCCGTATATCGGGCGTCTAGGACCTGGATAGCATCGGGATGAAATAACCCATGCAAAACCGAACAGTAAAAACAAAAAAAACTTGTGTTTTTTGCATACTTGTTTGTTACTTTGGGTTAGTCGTTTTGGGGTCGAGAGTTTCAACACGTGTGAGGGGATGTGTGCGTACACTAAAATTTATATAGATCGTGAGAAAGTGAAGTAATTTCATCTTAGATCCCAAAGAGATTTTCAATGCTTTCTAAACGGCCTCAATCGGAGCTTGTTCTTATTCATGTTGTTACTCTTAACTACTTCCCTCTTCTAGATGATGCCTATAATCAATTTCGTCACCGTATCTTCTCTAATGTGACACCAACACCCTATCGTGGACATCCGTATCAGGGGCGTCTAGGACCTGGATAGCATCGGGATGAAATAGCCCATGCAAAACCGAACAGTAAAAACAAAAAAAACTTGTGTTTTTTGCATACTTGTTTGTTACTTTGGGTTAGTCGTTTTGGGGGTCGAGAGTTTCAACACGTGTGAGGGGATGTGTGCGTACACTAAAATTTATATAGATCGTGAGAAAGTGAAGTAATTTCATCTTAGATCCCAAAGAGATTTTCAATGCTTTCTAAACGGCCTCAATCGGAGCTTGTTCTTATTCATGTTGTTACTCTTAACTACTTCCCTCTTCTAGATGATGCCTATAATCAATTTCGTCACCGGATCTTCTCTAATGTGACACCAACACCCTATCGTAGACATCCGTATCAGCGGCGTCTAGGACCTGGATAGCATCGGGATGAAATAGCCCATGCAAAACCGAACAGTAAAAACAAAAAAAACTTGTTTTTTTTGCATACTTGTTTGTTACTTTGGGTTAGTCGTTTTGGGGGTCGAGAATTTCAACACGTGTGAGGGGATGTGTGCGTACACTAAAATTTATAAAGATCGTGAGAAAGTGAAGTAATTTCATCTTAGATCCCAAAGAGATTTTCAATGCTTTCTAAACGGCCTCAATCGGAGCTTGTTCTTATTCATGTTGTTACTCTTAACTACTTCCCTCTTCTAGAAGATGCCTATAATCAATTTCGTCACCGTAACTTCTAGATGATGCCTATAATCAATTTCGTCACCGTATCTTCTCTAATGTGACACCAAGACCCTAGCGTAGACATCCGTATCTGGGGCGTCTAGGACCTAGATAGCATCGGGATGAAATAGCCCATGCAAAACCGAACAGTAAAAACAAAAAAAACTTGTGTTTTTTGCATACTTGTTTGTTACTTTGGGTTAGTCGTTTTGGGGGTCGAGAGTCTCAACACGTGTGAGGGGATGTGTGCGTACACTAAAATTTATATAGATCGTGAGAAAGTGAAATAATTTCATCTTAGATCCCAAAGAGATTTTCAATGCTTTCTAAACGGCCTCAATCGGAGCTTGTTCTTATTCATGTTGTTACTCTTAACTACTTCCCTCTTCTAGATGATGCCTATAATCAATTTCGTCACCGTATCTTCTCTAATGTGACACCAACACCCTATCCTAGACATCCGTATCAGGGGCGTCTAGGACCTGGATAGCATCGGGATGAAATAGCCCATGCAAAACCGAACAGTAAAAACAAAAAAAACTTGTTTTTTTTGCATACTTGTTTGTTACTTTGGGTTAGTCGTTTTGGGGGTCGAGAGTTTCAACACGTGTGAGGGGATGTGTGCGTACACTAAAATTTATATAGATCGTGAGAAAGTGAAGTAATTTCATCTTAGATCCCAAAGAGATTTTCAATGCTTTCTAAACGGCCTCAATCGGAGCTTGTTCTTATTCATGTTGTTACTCTTAACTACTTCCCTCTTCTAGATGATGCCTATAATCAATTTCGTCACCGTATCTTCTCTAATGTGACACCAACACCCTATCGTAGACATCCGTATCAGGGGCGTCTAGGACCTGGATAGCATCGGGATGAAATAACCCATGCAAAACCGAACAGTAAAAACAAAAAAAACTTGTGTTTTTTGCATACTTGTTTGTTACTTTGGGTTAGTCGTTTTGGGGGTCGAGAGTTCCAACACGTGTGAGGGGATGTGTGCGTACACTAAAATTTATATAGATCGTGAGAAAGTGAAGTAATTTCATCTTAGATCCCAAAGAGATTTTCAATGCTTTCTAAACGGCCTCAATCGGAGCTTGTTCTTATTCATGTTGTTACTCTTAACTACTTCCCTCTTCTAGATGATGCCTATAATCAATTTCTTCACCGTATCTTCTCTAATGTGACACCAACACCCTATCGTAGACATCCGTGTCTGGGGCATCTAGGACCTGGATAGCATCGGGATGAAATAACCCATGCAAAACCGAACAGTAAAAACAAAAAAAAACTTGTGATTTTTGCATACTTGTTTGTTACTTTGGGTTAGTCGTTTTGGGGGTCGAGAGTTTCAACACATGTGAGGGGATGTGTGCGTACACTAAAATTTATATAGATCGTGAGAAAGTGAAGTAATTTCATCTTAGATCCCAAAGAGATTTTCAATGCTTTCTAAACAGCCTCAATCGGAGCTTGTTCTTATTCATGTTGTTACTCTTAACTACTTCCCTCTTCTAGATGATGCCTATAATCAATTTCGTCACCGTATCTTCTCTAATGTGACACCAACACCCTATCGTACATCCGTGTCAGCGGCGTCTAGGACCTGGATAGCATCGGGATGAAATAACCCTTGCAAAACCGAGGTAAAAACAAAAAAAAAACTTGTGATTTTTGCATACTTGTTTGTTAGTTTGGGTTAGTCGTTTTGGGGGTGGAGAGTTTCAACACGTGTGAGGGGATGTGTGCGTACACTAAAATTTATATAGATCATGAGAAAGTGAAGTAATTTCATCTTAGATCCCAAAGAGATTTTCAATGCTTTCTAAACGGCCTCAATCGGAGCTTGTTCTTATTCATGTTGTTACTCTTAACTACTTCCCTCTTCTAGATGATGCCTATAATCAATTTCGTCACCGTATCTTCTCTAATGTGACACCAACACCCTATCGTTGACATCCGTATCTGGGGCGTCTAGGACCTGGATAGCATCGGGATGAAATAACCCATGCAAAACCGAACAGTAAAAACAAAAAAAAAACTTGTGTTTTTTGCATACTTGTTTGTTACTTTGGGTTAGTCGTTTTGGGGGTCGAGAGTTTCAACACGTGTGAGGGGATGTGTGCGTACACTAAAATTTATATAGATCGTGAGAAAGTGAAGTAATTTCATCTTAGATCCCAAAGAGATTTTCAATGCTTTCTAAACGGCCTCAATCGGAGCTTGTTCTTATTCATGTTGTTACTCTTAACTACTTCCCTCTTCTAGATGATGCCTATAATCAATTTCATCACCGTATCTTCTCTAATGTGACACCAAAACCCTATCGTAGACATTCGTATCTGGGGCGTCTAGGACCTGGATAGCATCGGGATGAAATAGCCCATGCAAAACCGAACAGTAAAAACAAAAAAAAAACTTGTGTTTTTTGCATACTTGTTTGTTACTTTGGGTTAGTCATTTTGGGGGTCGAGAGTTTCAACACGTGTGAGGGGATGTGTGCGTACATTAAAATTTATATAGATCGTGAGAAAGTGAAGTAATTTCATCTTAGATCCCAAAGAGATTTTCAATGCTTTCTAAACGGCCTCAATCGGAGCTTGTTCTTATTCATGTTGTTACTCTTAACTACTTCCCTCTTCTAGATGATGCCTATAATCAATTTCGTCACCGTATCTTCTCTAATGTGACACCAACACCCTATCGTAGACATCCGTATCTGGGGCGTCTAGGACCTGGATAGCATCGGGATGAAATATCCCATGCAAAACCGAACAGTAAAAACAAAAAAAAACTTGTGTTTTTTGCATACTTGTTTGTTACTTTGGGTTAGACGTTTTGGGGGTCGAGAGTTTCAACACGTGTGAGGGGATGTGTGCGTACACTAAAATTTATATAGATCGTGAGAAAGTGAAGTAATTTCATCTTAGATCCCAAAGAGATTTTCAATGCTTTCTAAACGGCCTCAATCGGAGCTTGTTCTTATTCATGTTGTTACTCTTAACTACTTCCCTCTTCTAGATGATGCCTATAATCAATTTCGTCACCGTATCTTCTCTAATGTGACACCAACACCCTATCATAGACATCCGTATCTGGGGCGTCTAGGACCTGGATAGCATCGGGATGAAATAGCCCATGCAAAACCGAATAGTAAAAACAAAAAAAACTTGTTTTTTTGCATACTTGTTTGTTACTTTGGGTTAGTCGTTTTGGGGGTCGAGAGTTTCAACACGTGTGAGGGGATGTGTGCGTACACTAAAATTTATATAGATCGTGAGAAAGTGAAATAATTTCATCTTAGATCCCAAAGAGATTTTCAATGCTTTCTAAACGGCCTCAATCGGAGCTTGTTATTATTCATGTTGTTACTCTTAACTACTTCCCTCTTCTAGATGATGCCTATAATCAATTTCGTCACCGTATCTTCTCTAATGTGACACCAACACCCTATCCTAGACATCCGTATCAGGGGCGTCTAGGACCTGGATAGCATCGGGATGAAATAGCCCATGCAAAACCGAACAGTAAAAACAAAAAAACTTGTTTTTTTGCATACTTGTTTGTTACTTTGGGTTAGTCGTTTTGGGGGTCGAGAGTTTCAACACGTGTGAGGGGATGTGTGCGTACACTAAAATTTATATAGATCGTGAGAAAGTGAAGTAATTTCATCTTAGATCCCAAAGAGATTTTCAATGCTTTCTAACCGGCCTCAATCGGAGCTTGTTCTTATTCATGTTGTTACTCTTAACTACTTCCCTCTTCTAGATGATGCCTATAATCAATTTCATCACCGTATCTTCTCTAATGTGACACCAACACCCTATCGTAGACATCCGTATCAGGGGCGTCTAGGACCTGGATAGCATCGGGATGAAATAACCCATGCAAAACCGAACAGTAAAAACAAAAAAACTTGTGTTTTTTGCATACTTGTTTGTTACTTTGGGTTAGTCGTTTTGGGGGTCGAGAGTTTCAACACGTGTGAGGGGATGTGTGCGTACACTAAAATTTATATAGATCGTGAGAAAGTGAAGTAATTTCATCTTAGATCCCAAAGAGATTTTCAATGCTTTCTAAACGGCCTCAATCGGAGCTTGTTCTTATTCATGTTGTTACTCTTAACTACTTCCCTCTTCTAGATGATGCCTATAATCAATTTCATCACCGTATCTTCTCTAATGTGACACCAACACCCTATCGTAGACATCCGTATCTGGGGCGTCTAGGACCTGGATAGCATTGGGATGAAATAACCCATGCAAAACCGAACAGTAAAAACAAAAAAAAAACTTGTGTTTTTTGCATACTTGTTTGTTACTTTGGGTTAGTCGTTTTGGGGGTCGAGAGTTTCAACACGTGTGAGGGGATGTGTGCGTACACTAAAATTTATATAGATCGTGAGAAAGCGAAGTAATTTCATCTTAGATCCCAAAGAGATTTTCAATGCTTTCTAAACGGCCTCAATCGGAGCTTGTTCTTATTCATGTTGTTACTCTTAACTACTTCCCTCTTCTAGATGATGCCTATAATCAATTTCGTCACCGTATCTTCTCTAATGTGACACCAACACCCTATCGTAGACATCCGTATAAGGGGCGTCTAGGACCTGGATAGCATCGGGATGAAATAGCCCATGCAAAACCGAACAGTAAAAACAAAAAAAACTTGTGTTTTTTGCATACTTGTTTGTTACTTTGGGTTAGTCGTTTTGGGGGTCGAGAGTTTCAACACGTGTGAGGGGATGTGTGCGTACATTAAAATTTATATAGATCGTGAGAAAGTGAAGTAATTTCATCTTAGATCCCAAAGAGATTTTCAATGCTTTCTAAACGGCCTCAATCGGAGCTTGTTCTTATTCATGTTGTTACTCTTAACTACTTCCCTCTTCTAGATGATGCCTATAATCAATTTCGTCACCGTATCTTCTCTAATGTGACACCAACACCCTATCGTAGACATCCGTATCTGGGGCGTCTAGGACCTGGATAGCATCGGGATGAAATAGCCCATGCAAAACCGAACAGTAAAAACAAAAAAAAAACTTGTGTTTTTTGCATACTTGTTTGTTACTTTGGGTTAGTCATTTTGGGGGTCGAGAGTTTCAACACGTGTGAGGGGATGTGTGCGTACACTAAAATTTATATAGATCGTGAGAAAGTGAAGTAATTTGATCTTAGATCCCAAAGAGATTTTCAATGCTTTCTAAACGGCCTCAATCGGAGCTTGTTCTTATTCATGTTGTTACTCTTAACTACTTCCCTCTTCTAGATGATGCCTATAATCAATTTCGTCACCGTATCTTCTCTAATGTGACACCAACACCCTATCGTAGACATCCGTATCCGGGCGTCTAGGACCTGGATAGCATCGGGATGAAATAGCCCATGCAAAACCGAACAGTAAAAACAAAAAAAACTTGTGTTTTTTGCATACTTGTTTGTTACTTTGGGTTAGTCGTTTTGGGGGTCGAGAGTTTCAACACGTGTGAGGGGATGTGTGCGTACATTAAAATTTATATAGATCGTGAGAAAGTGAAGTAATTTCATCTTAGATCCCAAAGAGATTTTCAATGCTTTCTAAACGGCCTCAATCGGAGCTTGTTCTTATTCATGTTGTTACTCTTAACTACTTCCCTCTTCTAGATGATGCCTATAATCAATTTCGTCACCGTATCTTCTCTAATGTGACACCAACACCCTATCGTAGACATCCGTATCTGGGTCGTCTAGGACCTGGATAGCATCGGGATGAAATAGCCCATGCAAAACCGAACAGTAAAAACAAAAAAACTTGTTTTTTTTGCATACTTGTTTGTTACTTTGGGTTAGTCGTTTTGGGGGTCGAGAGTTTCAACACGTGTGAGGGGATGTGTGCGTACATTAAAATTTATATAGATCGTGAGAAAGTGAAGTAATTTCATCTTAGATCCCAAAGAGATTTTCAATGCTTTCTAAACGGCCTCAATCGGAGCTTGTTCTTATTCATGTTGTTACTCTTAACTACTTCCCTCTTCTAGATGATGCCTATAATCAATTTCGTCACCGTATCTTCTCTAATGTGACACCAACACCCTATCGTAGACATCCGTATCAGGGGCGTCTAGGACCTGGATAGCATCGGGATGAAATAACCCATGCAAAACCGAACAGTAAAAACAAAAAAAACTTGTGTTTTTTGCATACTTGTTTGTTACTTTGGGTTAGTCGTTTTGGGGGTCGAGAGTTTCAACACGTGTGAGGGGATATGTGCGTACACTAAAATTTATATATATCGTGAGAAAGTGAAGTAATTTCATCTTAGATCCCAAAGAGATTTTCAATGCTTTCTAAACGGCCTCAATCGGAGCTTGTTCTTATTCATGTTGTTACTCTTAACTACTTCCCTCTTCTAGATGATGCCTATAATCAATTTCGTCACCGTATCTTCTCTAATGTGACACCAACACCCTATCGTAGACATCCGTGTCTGGGGCGTCTAGGACCTGGATAGCATCGGGATGAAATAACCCATGCAAAACCGAACAGTAAAAACAAAAAAAAACTTGTGTTTTTTGCATACTTGTTTGTTACTTTGGGTTAGTCGTTTTGGGGGTCGAGAGTTTCAACACGTGTGAGGGGATGTGTGCGTACACTAAAATTTATATAGATCGTGAGAAAGTGAAGTAATTTCATCTTAGATCCCAAAGAGATTTTCAATGCTTTCTAAACGGCCTCAATCGGAGCTTGTTCTTATTCATGTTGTTACTCTTAACTACTTCCCTCTTCTAGATGATGCCTATAATCAATTTCGTCACCGGATCTTCTCTAATGTGACACCAACACCCTATCGTAGACATCCGTATCAGCGGCGTCTAGGACCTGGATAGCATCGGGATGAAATAGCCCATGCAAAACCGAACAGTAAAAACAAAAAAAAACTTGTTTTTTTGCATACTTGTTTGTTACTTTGGGTTAGTCGTTTTGGGGGTCGAGAATTTCAACACGTGTGAGGGGATGTGTGCGTACACTAAAATTTATAAAGATCGTGAGAAAGTGAAGTAATTTCATCTTAGATCCCAAAGAGATTTTCAATGCTTTCTAAACGGCCTCAATCGGAGCTTGTTCTTATTCATGTTGTTACTCTTAACTACTTCCCTCTTCTAGATGATGCCTATAATCAATTTCGTCACCGTATCTTCTAGATGATGCCTATAATCAATTTCGTCACCGTATCTTCTCTAATGTGACACCAACACCCTTTCGTAGACATCCGTATAAGGGGCTTCAAGGACCTAGATAGCATCTGGATGAAATAGCCCATGCAAAACCGAACAGTAAAAACAAAAAAAACTTGTTTTTTTGCATACTTGTTTGTTACTTTGGGTTAGTCGTTTTGGGGGTCGAGAGTCTCAACAAGTGTGAGGGGATGTGTGCGTACACTAAAATTTATATAGATCGTGAGAAAGTGAAATAATTTCATCTTAGATCCCAAAGAGATTTTCAATGCTTTCTAAACGGCCTCAATCGGAGCTTGTTCTTATTCATGTTGTTACTCTTAACTACTTCCCTCTTCTAGATGATGCCTATAATCAATTTCGTCACCGTATCTTCTCTAATGTGACACCAACACCCTATCCTAGACATCCGTATCAGGGGCGTCTAGGACCTGGATAGCATCGGGATGAAATAGCCCATGCAAAACCGAACAGTAAAAACAAAAAAACTTGTTTTTTTTGCATACTTGTTTGTTACTTTGGGTTAGTCGTTTTGGGGGTCGAGAGTTTCAACACGTGTGAGGGGATGTGTGCGTACACTAAAATTTATATAGATCGTGAGAAAGTGAAGTAATTTCATCTTAGATCCCAAAGAGATTTTCAATGCTTTCTAAACGGCCTCAATCGGAGCTTGTTCTTATTCATGTTGTTACTCTTAACTACTTCCCTCTTCTAGATGATGCCTATAATCAATTTCGTCACCGTATCTTCTCTAATGTGACACCAACACCCTATCGTAGACATCCGTATCAGGGGCGTCTAGGACCTGGATAGCATCGGGATGAAATAACCCATGCAAAACCGAACAGTAAAAACAAAAAAAACTTGTGTTTTTTGCATACTTGTTTGTTACTTTGGGTTAGTCGTTTTGGGGGTCGAGAGTTCCAACACGTGTGAGGGGATGTGTGCGTACACTAAAATTTATATAGATCGTGAGAAAGTGAAGTAATTTCATCTTAGATCCCAAAGAGATTTTCAATGCTTTCTAAACGGCCTCAATCGGAGCTTGTTCTTATTCATGTTGTTACTCTTAACTACTTCCCTCTTCTAGATGATGCCTATAATCAATTTTGTCACCGTATCTTCTCTAATGTGACAACAACACCCTATCGTAGACATCCGTATCTGGGGCGTCTAGGACCTGGATAGCATCGGGATGAAATAGCCCATGCAAAACCGAACAGTAAAAACAAAAAAACTTGTGTTTTTTGCATACTTGTTTGTTACTTTGGGTTAGTCGTTTTGGTGGTCGAGAGTTTCAACACGTGTGAGGGGATGTGTGCGTACATTAAAATTTATATAGATCGTGAGAAAGTGAAGTAATTTCATCTTAGATCCCAAAGAGATTTTCAATGCTTTCTAAACGGCCTCAATCGGAGCTTGTTCTTATTCATGTTGTTACTCTTAACTACTTCCCTCTTCTAGATGATGCCTATAATCAATTTCGTCACCGTATCTTCTCTAATGTGACACCAACACCCTATCGTAGACATCCGTATCTGGGGCGTCTAGGACCTGGATAGCATCGGGATGAAATAGCCCATGCAAAACCGAACAGTAAAAACAAAAAAACTTGTTTTTTGCATACTTGTTTGTTACTTTGGGTTAGTCGTTTTGGGGGTCGAGAGTTTCAACACGTGTGAGGGGATGTGTGCGTACATTAAAATTTATATAGATCGTGAGAAAGTGAAGTAATTTCATCTTAGATCCCAAAGAGATTTTCAATGCTTTCTAAACGGCCTCAATCGGAGCTTGTTCTTATTCATGTTGTTACTCTTAACTACTTCCCTCTTCTAGATGATGCCTATAATCAATTTCGTCACCGTATCTTCTCTAATGTGACACCAACACCCTATCGTAGACATCCGTATCAGGGGCGTCTAGGACCTGGATAGCATCGGGATGAAATAACCCATGCAAAACCGAACAGTAAAAACAAAAAAAACTTGTGTTTTTTGCATACTTGTTTGTTACTTTGGGTTAGTCGTTTTGGGGGTCGAGAGTTTCAACACGTGTGAGGGGATATGTGCGTACACTAAAATTTATATATATCGTGAGAAAGTGAAGTAATTTCATCTTAGATCCCAAAGAGATTTTCAATGCTTTCTAAACGGCCTCAATCGGAGCTTGTTCTTATTCATGTTGTTACTCTTAACTACTTCCCTCTTCTAGATGATGCCTATAATCAATTTCGTCACCGTATCTTCTCTAATGTGACACCAACACCCTATCGTAGACATCCGTGTCTGGGGCGTCTAGGACCTGGATAGCATCGGGATGAAATAACCCATGCAAAACCGAACAGTAAAAACAAAAAAAAACTTGTGTTTTTTGCATACTTGTTTGTTACTTTGGGTTAGTCGTTTTGGGGGTCGAGAGTTTCAACACGTGTGAGGGGATGTGTGCGTACACTAAAATTTATATAGATCGTGAGAAAGTGAAGTAATTTCATCTTAGATCCCAAAGAGATTTTCAATGCTTTCTAAACGGCCTCAATCGGAGCTTGTTCTTATTCATGTTGTTACTCTTAACTACTTCCCTCTTCTAGATGATGCCTATAATCAATTTCGTCACCGGATCTTCTCTAATGTGACACCAACACCCTATCGTAGACATCCGTATCAGCGGCGTCTAGGACCTGGATAGCATCGGGATGAAATAGCCCATGCAAAACCGAACAGTAAAAACAAAAAAAACTTGTTTTTTTGCATACTTGTTTGTTACTTTGGGTTAGTCGTTTTGGGGGTCGAGAATTTCAACACGTGTGAGGGGATGTGTGCGTACACTAAAATTTATAAAGATCGTGAGAAAGTGAAGTAATTTCATCTTAGATCCCAAAGAGATTTTCAATGCTTTCTAAACGGCCTCAATCGGAGCTTGTTCTTATTCATGTTGTTACTCTTAACTACTTCCCTCTTCTAGATGATGCCTATAATCAATTTCGTCACCGTATCTTCTAGATGATGCCTATAATCAATTTCGTCACCGTATCTTCTCTAATGTGACACCAACACCCTTTCGTAGACATCCGTATCTGGGGCATCTAGGACCTAGATAGCATCGGGATGAAATAGCCCATGCAAAACCGAACAGTAAAAACAAAAAAACTTGTGTTTTTTGCATACTTGTTTGTTACTTTGGGTTAGTCGTTTTGGGGGTCGAGAGTCTCAACAAGTGTGAGGGGATGTGTGCGTACACTAAAATTTATATAGATCGTGAGAAAGTGAAATAATTTCATCTTAGATCCCAAAGAGATTTTCAATGCTTTCTAAACGGCCTCAATCAGAGCTTGTTCTTATTCATGTTGTTACTCTTAACTACTTCCCTCTTCTAGATGATGCCTATAATCAATTTCGTCACCGTATCTTCTCTAATGTGACACCAACACCCTATCCTAGACATCCGTATCAGGGGCGTCTAGGACCTGGATAGCATCGGGATGAAATAGCCCATGCAAAACCGAACAGTAAAAACAAAAAAAACTTGTTTTTTGCATACTTGTTTGTTACTTTGGGTTAGTCGTTTTGGGGGTCGAGAGTTTCAACACGTGTGAGGGGATGTGTGCGTACACTAAAATTTATATAGATCGTGAGAAAGTGAAGTAATTTCATCTTAGATCCCAAAGAGATTTTCAATGCTTTCTAAACGGCCTCAATCGGAGCTTGTTCTTATTCATGTTGTTACTCTTAACTACTTCCCTCTTCTAGATGATGCCTATAATCAATTTCGTCACCGTATCTTCTCTAATGTGACACCAACACCCTATCGTAGACATCCGTATCAGGGGCGTCTAGGACCTGGATAGCATCGGGATGAAATAACCCATGCAAAACCGAACAGTAAAAACAAAAAAAACTTGTGTTTTTTGCATACTTGTTTGTTACTTTGGGTTAGTCGTTTTGGGGGTCGAGAGTTCCAACACGTGTGAGGGGATGTGTGCGTACACTAAAATTTATATAGATCGTGAGAAAGTGAAGTAATTTCATCTTAGATCCCAAAGAGATTTTCAATGCTTTCTAAACGGCCTCAATCGGAGCTTGTTCTTATTCATGTTGTTACTCTTAACTACTTCCCTCTTCTAGATGATGCCTATAATCAATTTCTTCACCGTATCTTCTCTAATGTGACACCAACACCCTATCGTAGACATCCGTGTCTGGGGCATCTAGGACCTGGATAGCATCGGGATGAAATAACCCATGCAAAACCGAACAGTAAAAACAAAAAAAAAACTTGTGATTTTTGCATACTTGTTTGTTACTTTGGGTTAGTCGTTTTGGGGGTCGAGAGTTTCAACACATGTGAGGGGATGTGTGCGTACACTAAAATTTATATAGATCGTGAGAAAGTGAAGTAATTTCATCTTAGATCCCAAAGAGATTTTCAATGCTTTCTAAACAGCCTCAATCGGAGCTTGTTCTTATTCATGTTGTTACTCTTAACTACTTCCCTCTTCTAGATGATGCCTATAATCAATTTCGTCACCGTATCTTCTCTAATGTGACACCAACACCCTATCGTACATCCGTGTCAGTGGCGTCTAGGACCTGGATAGCATCGGGATGAAATAACCCTTGCAAAACCGAACAGTAAAAACAAAAAAAAACTTGTTTTTTTTTGCATACTTGTTTGTTAGTTTGGGTTAGTCGTTTTGGGGGTGGAGAGTTTCAACACGTGTGAGGGGATGTGTGCGTACACTAAAATTTATATAGATCGTGAGAAAGTGAAGTAATTTCATCTTAGATCCCAAAGAGATTTTCAATGCTTTCTAAACGGCCTCAATCGGAGCTTGTTCTTATTCATGTTGTTACTCTTAACTACTTCCCTCTTCTAGATGATGCCTATAATCAATTTCGTCACCGTATCTTCTCTAATGTGACACCAACACCCTATCGTAGACATCCGTATCAGCGGCGTCTAGGACCTGGATAGCATCGGGATGAAATAGCCCATGCAAAACCGAACAGTAAAAACAAAAAAAACTTGTTTTTTTTGCATACTTGTTTGTTACTTTGGGTTAGTCGTTTTGGGGGTCGAGAGTTTCAACACGTGTGAGGGGATGTGTGCGTACACTAAAATTTATATAGATCGTGAGAAAGTGAAGTAATTTCATCTTAGATCCCAAAGAGATTTTCAATGCTTTCTAAACGGCCTCAATCGGAGCTTGTTCTTATTCATGTTGTTACTCTTAACTACTTCCCTCTTCTAGATGATGCCTATAATCAATTTCGTCACCGTATCTTCTCTAATGTGACACCAACACCCTATCGTATAAATCCGTTTATCGGGCGTTTAGGACCTGGATAGCATCGGGATGAAATAGCCCATGCGAAACCGAACAGTAAAAACAAAAAACTTGTGTTTTTTGCATACTTGTTTGTTACTTTGGGTTAGTCGTTTTGGGGGTCGAGAGTTTCAACACGTGTGAGGGGATGTGTGCGTACACTAAAATTTATATAGATCGTGAGAAAGTGAAGTAATTTCATCTGAGATCCCAAAGAGATTTTCAATGCTTTCTAAACGGCCTCAATCGGAGCTTGTTCTTATTCATGTTGTTACTCTTAACTACTTCCCTCTTCTAGATGATGCCTATAATCAATTTCGTCACCGTATCTTCTCTAATGTGACACCAACACCCTATCGTAGACATCCGTATCTCGGGCGTCTAGGACCTGGATAGCATCGGGATGAAATAGCCCATGCAAAACCGAACAGTAAAAACAAAAAAAACTTGTTTTTTGCATACTTGTTTGTTACTTTGGGTTAGTCATTTTGGGGGTCGAGAGTTTCAACACGTGTGAGGGGATGTGTGCGTACACTAAAATTTATATAGATCGTGAGAAAGTGAAGTAATTTCATCTTAGATCCCAAAGAGATTTTCAATGCTTTCTAAACGGCCTCAATCGGAGCTTGTTTTATTCATGTTGTTACTCTTAACTACTTCCCTCTTCTAGATGATGCCTATAATCAATTTCGTCACCGTATCTTCTCTAATGTGACACCAACACCCTATCGTAGACATCCGTATCTGGAGCGTCTAGGATCTGGATAGCATCGGGATGAAATAGCCCATGCAAAACCGAACAGTAAAAACAAAAAAAAAACTTGTGTTTTTTGCATACTTGTTTGTTACTTTGGGTTAGTCGTTTTGGGGGTCGAGAGTTTCAACACGTGTGAGGGGATGTGTGCGTACACTAAAATTTATATAGATCGTGAGAAAGTGAAGTAATTTCATCTTAGATCCCAAAGAGATTTTCAATGCTTTCTAAACGGCCTCAATCGGAGCTTGTTCTTATTCATGTTGTTACTCTTAACTACTTCCCTCTTCTAGATGATGCCTATAATCAATTTCGTCACCGTATCTTCTCTAATGTGACACCAACACCCTATCGTAGACATCCGTATCAGGGGCGTCTAGGACCTGGATAGCATCGGGATGAAATAACCCATGCAAAACCGAACAGTAAAAACAAAAAAAAAACTTGTGTTTTTTGCATACTTGTTTGTTACTTTGGGTTAGTCGTTTTGGGGGTCGAGAGTTTCAACACGTGTGAGGGGATGTGTGCGTACACTAAAATTTATATAGATCGTGAGAAAGTGAAGTAATTTCATCTTAGATCCCAAAGAGATTTTCAATGCTTTCTAAACGGCCTCAATCGGATCTTGTTCTTATTCATGTTGTTACTCTTAACTACTTCCCTCTTCTAGATGATGCCTATAATCAATTTCGTCACCGTATCTTCTCTAATGTGACACCAACACCCTATCGTAGACATCCGTATCAGGGGCGTCTAGGACCTGGATAGCATCGGGATGAAATAGCCCATGCAAAACCGAACAGTAAAAACAAAAAAACTTGTTTTTTTTGCATACTTGTTTGTTACTTTGGGTTAGTCGTTTTGGGGGTCGAGAGTTTCAACACGTGTGAGGGGATGTGTGCGTACACTAAAATTTATATAGATCGTGAGAAAGTGAAGTAATTTCATCTGAGATCCCAAAGAGATTTTCAATGCTTTCTAAACGGCCTCAATCGGAGCTTGTTCTTATTCATGTTGTTACTCTTAACTACTTCCCTCTTCTAGATGATGCCTATAATCAATTTCGTCACCGGATCTTCTCTAATGTGACACCAACACCCTATCGTAGACATCCGTATCAGGGGCGTCTAGGACCTGGATAGCATCGGGATGAAATAGCCCATGCAAAACCGAACAGTAAAAACAAAAAAAACTTGTTTTTTTTGCATACTTGTTTGTTACTTTGGGTTAGTCGTTTTGGGGGTCGAGAATTTCAACACGTGTGAGGGGATGTGTGCGTACACTAAAATTTATAAAGATCGTGAGAAAGTGAAGTAATTTCATCTTAGATCCCAAAGAGATTTTCAATGCTTTCTAAACGGCCTCAATCGGAGCTTGTTCTTATTCATGTTGTTACTCTTAACTACTTCCCTCTTCTAGATGATGCCTATAATCAATTTCGTCACCGTATCTTCTAGATGATGCCTATAATCAATTTCGTCACCGTATCTTCTCTAATGTGACACCAACACCCTTTCGTAGACATCCGTATCTGGGGCATCTAGGACCTAGATAGCATCGGGATGAAATAGCCCATGCAAAACCGAACAGTAAAAACAAAAAAAACTTGTGTTTTTTGCATACTTGTTTGTTACTTTGGGTTAGTCGTTTTGGGGGTCGAGAGTTTCAACACGTGTGAGGGGATGTGTGCGTACACTAAAATTTATATAGATCGTGAGAAAGTGAAATAATTTCATCTTAGATCCCAAAGAGATTTTCAATGCTTTCTAAACGGCCTCAATCGGAGCTTGTTCTTATTCATGTTGTTACTCTTAACTACTTCCCTCTTCTAGATGATGCCTATAATCAATTTCGTCACCGTATCTTCTCTAATGTGACACCAACACCCTATCCTAGACATCCGTATCAGGGGCGTCTAGGACCTGGATAGCATCGGGATGAAATAGCCCATGCAAAACCGAACAGTAAAAACAAAAAAAACTTGTTTTTTTTGCATACTTGTTTGTTACTTTGGGTTAGTCGTTTTGGGGGTCGAGAGTTTCAACACGTGTGAGGGGATGTGTGCGTACACTAAAATTTATATAGATCGTGAGAAAGTGAAGTAATTTCATCTTAGATCCCAAAGAGATTTTCAATGCTTTCTAAACGGCCTCAATCGGAGCTTGTTCTTATTCATGTTGTTACTCTTAACTACTTCCCTCTTCTAGATGATGCCTATAATCAATTTCGTCACCGTATCTTCTCTAATGTGACACCAACACCCTATCGTAGACATCCGTTTGTGGGGCGTCTAGGACCTGGATAGCATCGGGATGAAATAACCCATGCAAAACCGAACAGTAAAAACAAAAAAAACTTGTGTTTTTTGCATACTTGTTTGTTACTTTGGGTTAGTCGTTTTGGGGGTCGAGAGTTCCAACACGTGTGAGGGGATGTGTGCGTACACTAAAATTTATATAGATCGTGAGAAAGTGAAGTAATTTCATCTTAGATCCCAAAGAGATTTTCAATGCTTTCTAAACGGCCTCAATCGGAGCTTGTTCTTATTCATGTTGTTACTCTTAACTACTTCCCTCTTCTAGATGATGCCTATAATCAATTTCTTCACCGTATCTTCTCTAATGTGACACCAACACCCTATCGTAGACATCCGTGTCTGGGGCATCTAGGACCTGGATAGCATCGGGATGAAATAACCCATGCAAAACCGAACAGTAAAAACAAAAAAAAAACTTGTGATTTTTGCATACTTGTTTGTTACTTTGGGTTAGTCGTTTTGGGGGTCGAGAGTTTCAACACATGTGAGGGGATGTGTGCGTACACTAAAATTTATATAGATCGTGAGAAAGTGAAGTAATTTCATCTTAGATCCCAAAGAGATTTTCAATGCTTTCTAAACAGCCTCAATCGGAGCTTGTTCTTATTCATGTTGTTACTCTTAACTACTTCCCTCTTCTAGATGATGCCTATAATCAATTTCGTCACCGTATCTTCTCTAATGTGACACCAACACCCTATCGTACATCCGTGTCAGCGGCGTCTAGGACCTGGATAGCATCGGGATGAAATAACCCTTGCAAAACCGAACAGTAAACTTGTTTGTTAGTTTGGGTTAGTCGTTTTGGGGGTGGAGAGTTTCAACACGTGTGAGGGGATGTGTGCGTACACTAAAATTTATATAGATCATGAGAAAGTGAAGTAATTTCATCTTAGATCCCAAAGAGATTTTCAATGCTTTCTAAACGGCCTCAATCGGAGCTTGTTCTTATTCATGTTGTTACTCTTAACTACTTCCCTCTTCTAGATGATGCCTATAATCAATTTCGTCACCGTATCTTCTCTAATGTGACACCAACACCCTATCGTAGACATCCGTATCAGCGGCGTCTAGGACCTGGATAGCATCGGGATGAAATAGCCCATGCAAAACCGAACAGTAAAAACAAAAAAAACTTGTTTTTTGCATACTTGTTTGTTACTTTGGGTTAGTCGTTTTGGGGGTCGAGAGTTTCAACACGTGTGAGGGGATGTGTGCGTACACTAAAATTTATATAGATCGTGAGAAAGTGAAGTAATTTCATCTTAGATCCCAAAGAGATTTTCAATGCTTTCTAAACGGCCTCAATCGGAGCTTGTTCTTATTCATGTTGTTACTCTTAACTACTTCCCTCTTCTAGATGATGCCTATAATCAATTTCGTCACCGTATCTTCTCTAATGTGACACCAACACCCTATCGTAGACATCCGTATCAGGGGCGTCTAGGACCTGGATAGCATCGGGATGAAATAGCCCATGCAAAACCGAACAGTAAAAACAAAAAAAACTTGTGTTTTTTGCATACTTGTTTGTTACTTTGGGTTAGTCGTTTTGGGGTCGAGAGTTTCAACACGTGTGAGGGGATGTGTGCGTACACTAAAATTTATATAGATCGTGAGAAAGTGAAGTAATTTCATCTGAGATCCCAAAGAGATTTTGAATGCTTTCTAAACGGCCTCAATCGGAGCTTGTTCTTATTCATGTTGTTACTCTTAACTACTTCCCTCTTCTAGATGATGCCTATAATCAATTTCGTCACCGTATCTTCTCTAATGTGACACCAACACCCTATCGTAGACATCCGTATCTGGGCGTCTAGGACCTGGATAGCATCGGGATGAAATAGCCCATGCAAAACCGAATAGTAAAAACAAAAAAAACTTGTTTTTTGCATACTTGTTTGTTACTTTGGGTTAGTCATTTTGGGGGTCGAGAGTTTCAACACGTGTGAGGGGATGTGTGCGTACACTAAAATTTATATAGATCGTGAGAAAGTGAAGTAATTTCATCTTAGATCCCAAAGAGATTTTCAATGCTTTCTAAACGGCCTCAATCGGAGCTTGTTTTATTCATGTTGTTACTCTTAACTACTTCCCTCTTCTAGATGATGCCTATAATCAATTTCGTCACCGTATCTTCTCTAATGTGACACCAACACCCTATCGTAGACATCCGTATCTGGAGCGTCTAGGATCTGGATAGCATCGGGATGAAATAGCCCATGCAAAACCGAACAGTAAAAACAAAAAAAACTTGTGTTTTTTGCATACTTGTTTGTTACTTTGGGTTAGTCGTTTTGGGGGTCGAGAGTTTCAACACGTGTGAGGGGATGTGTGCGTACACTAAAATTTATATAGATCGTGAGAAAGTGAAGTAATTTCATCTTAGATCCCAAAGAGATTTTCAATGCTTTCTAAACGGCCTCAATCGGAGCTTGTTCTTATTCATGTTGTTACTCTTAACTACTTCCCTCTTCTAGATGATGCCTATAATCAATTTCGTCACCGTATCTTCTCTAATGTGACACCAACACCCTATCGTAGACATCCGTATCAGGGGCGTCTAGGACCTGGATAGCATCGGGATGAAATAACCCATGCAAAACCGAACAGTAAAAACAAAAAAAAAACTTGTGTTTTTTGCATACTTGTTTGTTACTTTGGGTTAGTCGTTTTGGGGGTCGAGAGTTTCAACACGTGTGAGGGGATGTGTGCGTACACTAAAATTTATATAGATCGTGAGAAAGTGAAGTAATTTCATCTTAGATCCCAAAGAGATTTTCAATGCTTTCTAAACGGCCTCAATCGGAGCTTGTTCTTATTCATGTTGTTACTCTTAACTACTTCCCTCTTCTAGATGATGCCTATAATCAATTTCATCACCGTATCTTCTCTAATGTGACACCAACACCCTATCGTAGACATCCGTGTCTGGGCGTCTAGGACCTGGATAGCATCGGGATGAAATAACCCATGCAAAACCGAACAGTAAAAACAAAAAAAAACTTGTGTTTTTTGCATACTTGTTTGTTACTTTGGGTTAGTCATTTTGGGGGTCGAGAGTTTCAACACATGTGAGGGGATGTGTGCGTACACTAAAATTTATATAGATCGTGAGAAAGTGAAGTAATTTCATCTTAGATCCCAAAGAGATTTTCAATGCTTTCTAAACGGCCTCAATCGGAGCTTGTTCTTATTCATGTTGTTACTCTTAACTACTTCCCTCTTCTAGATGATGCCTATAATCAATTTCGTCACCGTATCTTCTCTAATGTGACACCAACACCCTATCGTAGACATCCGTATCAGCGGCGTCTAGGACCTGGATAGCATCGGGATGAAATAGCCCATGCAAAACCGAACAGTAAAAACAAAAAAAACTTGTTTTTTGCATACTTGTTTGTTACTTTGGGTTAGTCGTTTTGGGGGTCGAGAGTTTCAACACGTGTGAGGGGATGTGTGCGTACACTAAAATTTATATAGATCGTGAGAAAGTGAAGTAATTTCATCTTAGATCCCAAAGAGATTTTCAATGCTTTCTAAACGGCCTCAATCGGAGCTTGTTCTTATTCATGTTGTTACTCTTAACTACTTCCCTCTTCTAGATGATGCCTATAATCAATTTCGTCACCGTATCTCTCTAATGTGACACCAACACCCTATCGTAGACATCCGTATCAGGGGCGTCTAGGACCTGGATAGCATCGGGATGAAATAGCCCATGCAAAACCGAACAGTAAAAACAAAAAAAACTTCTGTTTTTTGCATACTTGTTTGTTACTTTGGGTTAGTCGTTTTGGGGGTCGAGAGTTTCAACACGTGTGAGGGGATGTGTGCGTACACTAAAATTTATATAGATCGTGAGAAAGTGAAGTAATTTCATCTGAGATCCCAAAGAGATTTTCAATGCTTTCTAAACGGCCTCAATCGGAGCTTGTTCTTATTCATGTTGTTACTCTTAACTACTTCCCTCTTCTAGATGATGCCTATAATCAATTTCGTCACCGTATCTTCTCTAATGTGACACCAACACCCTATCGTAGACATCCGTATCAGGGGCGTCTAGGACTGGATAGCATCGGGATGAAATAGCCCATGCAAAACCGAACAGTAAAAACAAAAAAAACTTGTTTTTTTTGCATACTTGTTTGTTACTTTGGGTTAGTCATTTTGGGGGTCGAGAGTTTCAACACGTGTGAGGGGATGTGTGCGTACACTAAAATTTATATAGATCGTGAGAAATTGAAGTAATTTCATCTTAGATCCCAAACAGATTTTCAATGCTTTCTAAACGGCCTCAATCGGAGCTTGTTTTATTCATGTTGTTACTCTTAACTACTTCCCTCTTCTAGATGATGCCTATAATCAATTTCGTCACCGTATCTTCTCTAATGTGACACCAACACCCTATCGTAGACATCCGTATCTGGAGCGTCTAGGACCTGGATAGCATCGGGATGAAATAGCCCATGCAAAACCGAACAGTAAAAACAAAAAAACTTGTGTTTTTTGCATACTTGTTTGTTACTTTGGGTTAGTCGTTTTGGGGGTCGAGAGTTTCAACACGTGTGAGGGGATGTGTGCGTACACTAAAATTTATATAGATCGTGAGAAAGTGAAGTAATTTCATCTTAGATCCCAAAGAGATTTTCAATGCTTTCTAAACGGCCTCAATCGGAGCTTGTTCTTATTCATGTTGTTACTCTTAACTACTTCCCTCTTCTAGATGATGCCTATAATCAATTTCGTCACCGTATCTTCTCTAATGTGATACCAACACCCTATCGTAGACATCCGTATCTGGGGCGTCTAGGACCTGGATAGCATCGGGATGAAATAACCCATGCAAAACCGAACAGTAAAAACAAAAAAAACTTGTGTTTTTTGCATACTTGTTTGTTACTTTGGGTTAGTCGTTTTGGGGGTCAAGAGTTTCAACACGCGTGAGGGGATGTGTGCGTACACTAAAATTTATATAGATCGTGAGAAAGTGAAGTAATTTCATCTTAGATCCCAAAGAGATTTTCAATGCTTTCTAAACGGCCTCAATCGGAGCTTGTTCTTATTCATGTTGTTACTCTTAACTACTTCCCTCTTCTAGATGATGCCTATAATCAATTTCGTCACCGTATCTTCTCTAATGTGACACCAACACCCTATCGTAGACATCCGTATCAGGGACGTCTAGGACCTGGATAGCATCGGGATGAAATAGCCCATGCAAAACCGAACAGTAAAAACAAAAAAAACTTGTTTTTTTTGCATACTTGTTTGTTACTTTGGGTTAGTCGTTTTGGGGGTCGAGAGTTTCAACACGTGTGAGGGGATGTGTGCGTACACTAAAATTTATATAGATCGTGAGAAAGTGAAGTAATTTCATCTTAGATCCCAAAGAGATTTTCAATGCTTTCTAAACGGCCTCAATCGGAGCTTGTTCTTATTCATGTTGTTACTCTTAACTACTTCCCTCTTCTAGATGATGCCTATAATCAATTTCGTCACCGTATCTTCTCTAATGTGACACCAACACCCTATCGTAGACATCCGTATCAGGGGCGTCTAGGACCTGGATAGCATCGGGATGAAATAGCCCATGCAAAACCGAACAGTAAAAAAAAAAAAAAACTTGTGTTTTTTGCATACTTGTTTGTTACTTTGGGTTAGTTGTTTTGGGGGTCGAGAGTTTCAACACGTGTGAGGGGATGTGTGCGTACACTAAAATTTATATAGATCGTGCGAAAGTGAAGTAATTTCATCTTAGATCCCAAAGAGATTTTCAATGCTTTCTAAACGGCCTCAATCGGAGCTTGTTCTTATTCATGTTGTTACTCTTAACTACTTCCCTCTTCTAGATGATGCCTATAATCAATTTCGTCACCGTATCTTCTCTAATGTGACACCAACACCCTATCGTAGACATACGTATCTGGGGCGTCTAGGACCTGGATAGCATCGGGATGAAATAGCCCATGCAAAACCGAACAGTAAAAACAAAAAAAACTTGTTTTTTTTTGCATACTTGTTTGTTACTTTGGGTTAGTCATTTTGGGGGTCGAGAGTTTCAACACGTGTGAGGGGATGTGTGCGTACACTAAAATTTATATAGATCGTGAGAAATTGAAGTAATTTCATCTTAGATCCCAAAGAGATTTTCAATGCTTTCTAAACGGCCTCAATCGGAGCTTGTTTTATTCATGTTGTTACTCTTAACTACTTCCCTCTTCTAGATGATGCCTATAATCAATTTCGTCACCGTATCTTCTCTAATGTGACACCAACACCCTATCGTAGACATCCGTATCTGGAGCGTCTAGGACCTGGATAGCATCGGGATGAAATAGCACATGCAAAACCGAACAGTAAAAACAAAAAAAAAACTTGTGTTTTTTGCATACTTGTTTGTTACTTTGGGTTAGTCGTTTTGGGGGTCGAGAGTTTCAACACGTGTGAGGGGATGTGTGCGTACACTAAAATTTATATAGATCGTGAGAAAGTGAAGTAATTTCATCTTAGATCCCAAAGAGATTTTCAATGCTTTCTAAACGGCCTCAATCGGAGCTTGTTCTTATTCATGTTGTTACTCTTAACTACTTCCCTCTTCTAGATGATGCCTATAATCAATTTCGTCACCGTATCTTCTCTAATGTGATACCAACACCCTATCGTAGACATCCGTATCTGGGGCGTCTAGGACCTGGATAGCATCGGGATGAAATAACCCATGCAAAACCGAACAGTAAAAACAAAAAAAACTTGTGTTTTTTGCATACTTGTTTGTTACTTTGGGTTAGTCGTTTTGGGGGTCAAGAGTTTCAACACGCGTGAGGGGATGTGTGCGTACACTAAAATTTATATAGATCGTGAGAAAGTGAAGTAATTTCATCTTAGATCCCAAAGAGATTTTCAATGCTTTCTAAACGGCCTCAATCGGAGCTTGTTCTTATTCATGTTGTTACTCTTAACTACTTCCCTCTTCTAGATGATGCCTATAATCAATTTCGTCACCGTATCTTCTCTAATGTGACACCAACACCCTATCGTAGACATCCGTATCAGGGGCGTCTAGGACCTGGATAGCATCGGGATGAAATAGCCCATGCAAAACCGAACAGTAAAAACAAAAAAAACTTGTTTTTTTTGCATACTTGTTTGTTACTTTGGGTTAGTCGTTTTGGGGGTCGAGAGTTTCAACACGTGTGAGGGGATGTGTGCGTACACTAAAATTTATATAGATCGTGAGAAAGTGAAGTAATTTCATCTTAGATCCCAAAGAGATTTTCAATGCTTTCTAAACGGCCTCAATCGGAGCTTGTTCTTATTCATGTTGTTACTCTTAACTACTTCCCTCTTCTAGATGATGCCTATAATCAATTTCGTCACCGTATCTTCTCTAATGTGACACCAACACCCTATCGTAGACATCCGTATCAGGGGCGTCTAGGACCTGGATAGCATCGGGATGAAATAGCCCATGCAAAACCGAACAGTAAAAAAAAAAAAAACTTGTGTTTTTTGCATACTTGCTTGTTACTTTGGGTTAGTTGTTTTGGGGGTCGAGAGTTTCAACACGTGTGAGGGGATGTGTGCGTACACTAAAATTTATATAGATCGTGCGAAAGTGAAGTAATTTCATCTTAGATCCCAAAGAGATTTTCAATGCTTTCTAAACGGCCTCAATCGGAGCTTGTTCTTATTCATGTTGTTACTCTTAACTACTTCCCTCTTCTAGATGATGCCTATAATCAATTTCGTCACCGTATCTTCTCTAATGTGACACCAACACCCTATCGTAGACATACGTATCTGGGGCGTCTAGGACCTGGATAGCATCGGGATGAAATAGCCCATGCAAAACCGAACAGTAAAAAAAAAAAACTTGTTTTTTTGCATACTTGTTTGTTACTTTGGGTTAGTCATTTTGGGGGTCGAGAGTTTCAACACGTGTGAGGGGATGTGTGCGTACACTAAAATTTATATAGATCGTGAGAAATTGAAGTAATTTCATCTTAGATCCCAAAGAGATTTTCAATGCTTTCTAAACGGCCTCAATCGGAGCTTGTTTTATTCATGTTGTTACTCTTAACTACTTCCCTCTTCTAGATGATGCCTATAATCAATTTCGTCACCGTATCTTCTCTAATGTGACACCAACACCCTATCGTAGACATCCGTATCTGGAGCGTCTAGGACCTGGATAGCATCGGGATGAAATAGCCCATGCAAAACCGAACAGTAAAAACAAAAAAAACTTGTGTTTTTTGCATACTTGTTTGTTACTTTGGGTTAGTCGTTTTGGGGGTCGAGAGTTTCAACACGTGTGAGGGGATGTGTGCGTACACTAAAATTTATATAGATCGTGAGAAAGTGAAGTAATTTCATCTTAGATCCCAAAGAGATTTTCAATGCTTTCTAAACGGCCTCAATCGGAGCTTGTTCTTATTCATGTTGTTACACTTAACTACTTCCCTCTTCTAGATGATGCCTATAATCAATTTTGTCACCGTATCTTCTCTAATGTGATACCAACACCCTATCGTAGACATCTGTATCTGGGGCGTCTAGGACCTGGATAGCATCGGGATGAAATAACCCATGCAAAACCGAACACTAAAAACAAAAAAAAAACTTGTGTTTTTTGCATACTTGTTTGTTACTTTGGGTTAGTCGTTTTGGGGGTCGAGAGTTTCAACACGTGTGAGGGGATGTGTGCGTACACTAAAATTTATATAGATCGTGAGAAACTGAAGTAATTTCATCTTAGATCCCAAAGAGATTTTCAATGCTTTCTAAACGGCCTCAATCGGAGCTTGTTCTTATTCATGTTGTTACTCTTAACTACTTCCCTCTTCTAGATGATGCCTATAATCAATTTCGTCACCGTATCTTCTCTAATGTGACACCAACACCCTATCGTAGACATCCGTATCAGGGGCGTCTAGGACCTGGATAGCATCGGGATGAAATAGCCCATGCAAAACCGAACAGTAAAAACATAAAAAAAACTTGTGTTTTTTGCATACTTGTTTGTTACTTTGGGTTAGTCGTTTTGGGGGTCGAGAGTTTCAACACGTGTGAGGGGATGTGTGCGTACACTAAAATTTATATAGATCGTGAGAAAGTGAAGTAATTTCATCTTAGATCCCAAAGAGATTTTCAATGCTTTCTAAACGGCCTCAATCGGAGCTTGTTCTTATTCATGTTGTTACTCTTAACTACTTCCCTCTTCTAGATGATGCCTATAATCAATTTCGTCACCGTATCTTCTCTAATGTGACACCAACACCCTATCGTAGACATCCGTATCTGTGGCGTCTAGGACCTGGATAGCATCGGGATGAAATAGCCCATGCAAAACCGAACAGTAAAAACAAAAAAACTTGTTTTTTTTGCATACTTGTTTGTTACTTTGGGTTAGTCATTTTGGGGGTCGAGAGTTTCAACACGTGTGAGGGGATGTGTGCGTACATTAAAATTTATATAGATCGTGAGAAAGTGAAGTAATTTCATCTTAGATCCCAAAGAGATTTTCAATGCTTTCTAAACGGCCTCAATCGGAGCTTGTTCTTATTCATGTTATTACTCTTAACTACTTCCCTCTTCTAGATGATGCCTATAATCAATTTCGTCACCGTATCTTCTCTAATGTGACACCAACACCCTATCGTAGACATCCGTATCTGGGGCGTCTAGGACCTGGATAGCATCGGGATGAAATAGCCCATACAAAACCGAACAACAAAAAACAAAAAAAAACTTGTGTTTTTTGCATACTTGTTTGTTACTTTGGGTTAGTCGTTTTGGGGGTCGAGAGTTTCAACACGTGTGAGGGGATGTGTGCGTACACTAAAATTTATATAGATCGTGAGAAAGTGAAGTAATTTCATCTTAGATCCCAAAGAGATTTTCAATGCTTTCTAAACGGCCTCAATCGGAGCTTGTTCTTATTCATGTTGTTACTCTTAACTACTTCCCTCTTCTAGATGATGCCTATAATCAATTTCGTCACCGTATCTTCTCTAATGTGACACCAACACCCTATCGTAGACATCCGTATCCGGGCGTCTAGGACCTGGATAGCATCGGGATGAAATAGCCCATGCAAAACCGAACAGTAAAAACAAAAAAAACTTGTTTTTTGCATACTTGTTTGTTACTTTGGGTTAGTCGTTTTGGGGGTCGAGAGTTTCAACACGTGTGAGGGGATGTGTGCGTACACTAAAATTTATATAGATCGTGAGAAAGTGAAGTAATTTCATCTTAGATCCCAAAGAGATTTTCAATGCTTTCTAAACGGCCTCAATCGGAGCTTGTTCTTATTCATGTTGTTACTCTTAACTACTTCCCTCTTCTAGATGATGCCTATAATCAATTTCGTCACCATATCTTCTCTAATGTGACACCAACACCCTATCGTAGACATCCGTATCTGGGGCGTCTAGGACCTGGATAGCATCGGGATGAAATAGCCCATGCAAAACCGAACAAGAAAAACAAAAAAAAACTTGTGTTTTTTGCATACTTGTTTGTTACTTTGGGTTAGTCATTTTGGGGGTCGAGAGTTTCAACACGTGTGAGGGGATGTGTGCGTACACTAAAATTTATATAGATCGTGAGAAAGTGAAGTAATTTCATCTTAGATCCCAAAGAGATTTTCAATGCTTTCTAAACGGCCTCAGTCGGAGCTTGTTCTTATTCATGTTGTTACTCTTAACTACTTCCCTCTTCTAGATGATGCCTATAATCACTTTCGTCACCGTATCTTCTCTAATGTGACACCAACACCCTATCGTAGACATCCGTATCTGGGGCGTCTAGGACCTAGATAGCATCGGGATGAAATAGCCCATACAAAACCGAACAGTAAAAACAAAAAAAACTTGTGTTTTTTGCATACTTGTTTGTTACTTTGGGTTAGTCATTTTGGGGGTCGAGAGTTTCAACACGTGTGAGGGGATGTGTGCGTACACTAAAATTTATATAGATCGTGAGAAAGTGAAGTAATTTCATCTTAGATCCCAAAGAGATTTTCAATGCTTTCTAAACGGCCTCAATCGGAGCTTGTTCTTATTCATGTTGTTACTCTTAACTACTCCCCTCTTCTAGATGATGCCTATAATCAATTTCGTCACCGTATCTTCTCTAATGTGACACCAACACCCTATCGTAGACATCCGTATCTGGGGCGTCTAGGACCTGGATAGCATCGGGATGAAATAGCCCATACAACACCCACCATAAAAAACAAAAAAAACTTGTGTTTTTTGCATACTTGTTTGTTACTTTGGGTTAGTCATTTTGGGGGTCGAGAGTTTCAACACGTGTGAGGGGATGTGTGCGTACACTAAAATTTATATAGATCGTGAGAAAGTGAAGTAATTTCATCTTAGATCCCAAAGAGATTTTCAATGCTTTCTAAACGGCCTCAATCGGAGCTTGTTCTTATTCATGTTGTTACTCTTAACTACTTCCCTCTACTAGATGATGCCTATAATCAATTTCGTCACCGTATCTTCTCTAATGTGACACCAACACCCTATCGTAGACATCCGTATCTGGGGCGTCTAGGACCTGGATAGCATCGGGATGAAATAGCCCATACAAAACCGAACAGTAAAAACAAAAAAAACTTGTGTTTTTTGCATACTTGTTTGTTACTTTGGGTTAGTCGTTTTGGGGGTCGAGAGTTTCAACACGTGTGAGGGGATGTGTGCGTACACTAAAATTTATATAGATCATGAGAAAGTGAAGTAATTTCATCTTAGATCCCAAAGAGATTTTCAATGCTTTCTAAACGGCCTCAATCGGAGCTTGTTCTTATTCATGTTGTTACTCTTAACTACTTCCCTCTTCTAGATGATGCCTATAATCAATTTCGTCACCGTATCTTCTCTAATGTGACACCAACACCCTATCGTAGACATCCGTATCTGGGGCGTCTAGGACCTGGATAGCATCGGGATGAAATAGCCCATGCAAAACCGAATAGTAAAAACAAAAAAAACTTGTGTTTTTTGCATACATGTTTGTTACTTTGGGTTAGTCATTTTGGGGGTCGAGAGTTTCAACACGTGTGAGGGGATGTGTGCGTACACTAAAATTTATATAGATCGTGAGAAAGTGAAGTAATTTCATCTTAGATCCCAAAGAGATTTTCAATGCTTTCTAAACGGCCTCAATCGGAGCTTGTTCTTATTCATGTTGTTACTCTTAACTACTTCCCTCTTCTAGATGATGCCTATAATCAATTTCGTCACCGTATCTTCTCTAATGTGACACCAACACCCTATCGTAGACATCCGTATCTGGGGCGTCTAGGACCTGGATAGCATCGGGATGAAATAGCCCATACAAAACCGAACAGTAAAAACAAAAAAACTTGTGTTTTTTTGCATACTTGTTTGTTACTTTGGGTTAGTCGTTTTGGGGGTCGAGAGTTTCAACACGTGTGAGGGGATGTGTGCGTACACTAAAATTTATATAGATCGTGAGAAAGTGAAGTAATTTCATCTTAGATCCCAAAGAGATTTTCAATGCTTTCTAAACGGCCTTAGTCGGAGCTTGTTCTTATTCATGTTGTTACTCTTAACTACTTCCCTCTTCTAGATGATGCCTATAATCACTTTCGTCACCGTATCTTCTCTAATGTGACACCAACACCCTATCGTAGACATCCGTATCAGGGGCGTCTAGGACCTGGATAGCATCGGGATGAAATAGCCCATGCAAAACCGAACAGTAAAAACAAAAAAAAAACTTGTGTTTTTTGCATACTTGTTTGTTACTTTGGGTTAGTCGTTTTGGGGGTCGAGAGTTTCAACACGTGTGAGGGGATGTGTGCGTACACTAAAATTTATATAGATCGTGAGAAAGTGAAGTAATTTCATCTTAGATCCCAAAGAGATTTTCAATGCTTTCGAAACGGCCTCAATCGGAGCTTGTTCTTATTCATGTTGTTACTCTTAACTACTCCCCTCTTCTAGATGATGCCTATAATCAATTTCGTCACCGTATCTTCTCTAATGTGACACCAACACCCTATCGTAGACATCCGTATCTGGGGCGTCTAGGACCTGGATAGCATCGGGATGAAATAGCCCATGCAAAACCGAACAGTAAAAACAAAAAAAACTTGTGTTTTTTGCATACTTGTTTGTTACTTTGGGTTAGTCATTTTGGGGGTCGAGAGTTTCAACACGTGTGAGGGGATGTGTGCGTACACTAAAATTTATATAGATCGTGAGAAAGTGAAGTAATTTCATCTTAGATCCCAAAGAGATTTTCAATGCTTTCTAAACGGCCTCAATCGGAGCTTGTTCTTATTCATGTTGTTACTCTTAACTACTTCCCTCTTCTAGATGATGCCTATAATCAATTTCGTCACCGTATCTCATCTAATGTGACACCAACACCCTATCGTAGACATCTGTATCTGGGGCGTCTAGGACCTGGATAGCATCGGGATGAAGTAGCCCATGCAAAACCGAACAGTAAAAACAAAAAAAAACTTGTGTTTTTTGCATACTTGTTTGTTACTTTGGGTTAGCCGTTTTGGGGGTCGAGAGTTTCAACACGTGTGAGGGGATGTGTGCGTACATTAAAATTTATATAGATCGTGAGAAAGTGAAGTAATTTCATCTTAGATCCCAAAGAGATTTTCAATGCTTTCTAAACGGCCTCAATCGGAGCTTGTTCTTATTCATGTTGTTACTCTTAACTACTTCCCTCTTCTAGATGATGCCTATAATCAATTTCATCACCGTATATTCTCTAATGTGACACCAACACCCTATCGTAGACATCCGTATCTGGGGCGTCTAGGACCTGGATAGCATCGGGATGAAATAGCCCATGCAAAACCGAACAGTAAAAACAAAAAACTTGTTTTTTTTGCATACTTGTTTGTTACTTTGGGTTAGTCGTTTTGGGGTCGAGAGTTTCAACACGTGTGAGGGGATGTGTGCGTACATTAAAATTTATATAGATCGTGAGAAAGTGAAGTAATTTCATCTTAGATCCCAAAGAGATTTTCAATGCTTTCTAAACGGCCTCAATCGGAGCTTGTTCTTATTCATGTTGTTACTCTTAACTACTTCCCTCTTCTAGATGATGCCTATAATCAATTTCGTCACCGTATCTTCTCTAATGTGACACCAACACCCTATCGTAGACATCCGTATCTGGGGCGTCTAGGACCTGGATAGCATCGGGATGAAATAGCCCATGTAAAACCGAACAGTAAAAACAAAAAAAACTTGTTTTTTTGCATACTTGTTTGTTACTTTGGGTTAGTCATTTTGGGGGTCGAGAGTTTCAACACGTGTGAGGGGATGTGTGCGTACACTAAAATTTATATAGATCGTGAGAAAGTGAAGTAATTTCATCTTAGATCCCAAAGAGATTTTCAATGCTTTCTAAACGGCCTCAATCGGAGCTTGTTCTTATTCATGTTGTTACTCTTAACTACTTCCCTCTTCTAGATGATGCCTATAATCAATTTCGTCACCGTATCTTCTCTAATGTGACACCAACACCCTATCGTAGACATCCGTATCAGGGGCGTCTAGGACCTGGATAGCATCGGGATGAAATAGCCCATGCAAAACCGAACAGTAAAAACAAAAACAAAACTTGTGTTTTTTGCATACTTGTTTGTTACTTTGGGTTAGTCGTTTTGGGGGTCGAGAGTTTCAACACGTGTGAGGGGATGTGTGCGTACATTAAAATTTATATAGATCGTGAGAAAGTGAAGTAATTTCATCTTAGATCCCAAAGAGATTTTCAATGCTTTCTAAACGGCCTCAATCGGAGCTTGTTCTTATTCATGTTGTTACTCTTAACTACTTCCCTCTTCTAGATGATGCCTATAATCAATTTCGTCACCGTATCTTCTCTAATGTGACACCAACACCCTATCGTAGACATCCGTATCTGGGGCGTCTAGGACCTGGATAGCACCGGGATGAAATAGCCCATGCAAAACCGAACAGTAAAAACAAAAAAACTTGTTTTTTTTGCATACTTGTTTGTTACTTTGGGTTAGTCATTTTGGGGGTCGAGAGTTTCAACACGTGTGAGGGGATGTGTGCGTACACTAAAATTTATATAGATCGTGAGAAAGTGAAGTAATTTCATCTTAGATCCCAAAGAGATTTTCAATGCTTTCTAAACGGCCTCAATCGGAGCTTGTTCTTATTCATATTGTTACTCTTAACTACTTCCCTCTTCTAGATGATGCCTATAATCAATTTCGTCACCGTATCTCATCTAATGTGACACCAACACCCTATCGTAGACATCCGTATCTGGGGCGTCTAGGACCTGGATAGCATCGGGATGAAATAGCCCATGCAAAACCGAACAGTAAAAACAAAAAAAAACTTGTGTTTTTTGCATACTTGTTTGTTACTTTGGGTTAGCCGTTTTGGGGGTCGAGAGTTTCAACACGTGTGAGGGGATGTGTGCGTACATTAAAATTTATATAGATCGTGAGAAAGTGAAGTAATTTCATCTTAGATCCCAAAGAGATTTTCAATGCTTTCTAAACGGCCTCAATCGGAGCTTGTTCTTATTCATGTTGTTACTCTTAACTACTTCCCTCTTCTAGATGATGCCTATAATCAATTTCATCACCGTATCTTCTCTAATGTGACACCAACACCCTATCGTAGACATCCGTATCTGGGGCGTCTAGGACCTGGATAGCATCGGGATGAAATAGCCCATGCAAAACCGAACAGTAAAAACAAAAAAAACTTGTTTTTTTTTGCATACTTGTTTGTTACTTTGGGTTAGTCGTTTTGGGGGTCGAGAGTTTCAACACGTGTGAGGGGATGTGTGCGTACATTAAAATTTATATAGATCGTGAGAAAGTGAAGTAATTTCATCTTAGATCCCAAAGAGATTTTCAATGCTTTCTAAACGGCCTCAATCGGAGCTTGTTCTTATTCATGTTGTTACTCTTAACTACTTCCCTCTTCTAGATGATGCCTATAATAAATTTCGTCACCGTATCTTCTCTAATGTGACACCAACACCCTATCGTAGACATCCGTATCTGGGGCGTCTAGGACCTGGATAGCATCGGGATGAAATAGCCCATGCAAAACCGAACAGTAAAAACAAAAAAACTTGTTTTTTTGCATACTTGTTTGTTACTTTGGGTTAGTCATTTTGGGGGTCGAGAGTTTCAACACGTGTGAGGGGATGTGTGCGTACACTAAAATTTATATAGATCGTGAGAAAGTGAAGTAATTTCATCTTAGATCCCAAAGAGATTTTCAATGCTTTCTAAACGGCCTCAATCGGAGCTTGTTCTTATTCATGTTGTTACTCTTAACTACTTCCCTCTTCTAGATGATGCCTATAATCAATTTCGTCACCGTATCTCATCTAATGTCACACCAACACCCTATCGTAGACATCCGTATCTGGGGCGTCTAGGACCTGGATAGCATCGGGATGAAATAGCCCATGCAAAACCGAACAGTAAAAACAAAAAAAAAACTTGTGTTTTTTGCATACTTGTTTGTTACTTTGGGTTAGTCGTTTTGGGGGTCGAGAGTTTCAACACGTGTGAGGGGATGTGTGCGTACATTAAAATTTATATAGATCGTGAGAAAGTGAAGTAATTTCATCTTAGATCCCAAAGAGATTTTCAATGCTTTCTAAACGGCCTCAATCGGAGCTTGTTCTTATTCATGTTGTTACTCTTAACTACTTCCCTCTTCTAGATGATGCCTATAATCAATTTCATCACCGTATCTTCTCTAATGTGACAGCAACACCCTATCGTAGACATCCGTATCTGGGGCATCTAGGACCTGGATAGCATCGGGATGAAATAGCCCATGCAAAACCGAACAGTAAAAACAAAAAAAACTTGTTTTTTTTGCATACTTGTTTGTTACTTTGGGTTAGTCATTTTGGGGGTCGAGAGTTTCAACACGTGTGAGGGGATGTGTGCGTAAACTAAAATTTATATAGATCGTGAGAAAGTGAAGTAATTTCATCTTAGATCCCAAAGAGATTTTCAATGCTTTCTAAACGGCCTCAATCGGAGCTTGTTCTTATTCATGTTGTTACTCTTAACTACTTCCCTCTTCTAGATGATGCCTATAATAAATTTCGTCACCGTATCTTCTCTAATGTGACACCAACACCCTATCGTAGACATCCGTATCAGGGGCGTCTAGGACCTGGATAGCATCGGGATGAAATAGCCCATGCAAAACCGAACAGTAAAAACAAAAAAAAACTTGTGTTTTTTGCATACTTGTTTGTTACTTTGGGTTAGTCGTTTTGGGGGTCGAGAGTTTCAACACGTGTGAGGGGATGTGTGCGTACATTAAAATTTATATAGATCGTGAGAAAGTTAAGTAATTTCATCTTAGATCCCAAAGAGATTTTCAATGCTTTCTAAACGGCCTCAATCGGAGCTTGTTCTTATTCATGTTGTTACTCTTAACTACTTCCCTCTTCTAGATGATGCCTATAATCAATTTCATCACCGTATCTTCTCTAATGTGACAGCAACACCCTATCGTAGACATCCGTATCTGGGGCATCTAGGACCTGGATAGCATCGGGATGAAATAGCCCATGCAAAACCGAACAGTAAAAACAAAAAAAACTTGTTTTTTTTTGCATACTTGTTTGTTACTTTGGGTTAGTCATTTTGGGGGTCGAGAGTTTCAACACGTGTGAGGGGATGTGTGCGTAAACTAAAATTTATATAGATCGTGAGAAAGTGAAGTAATTTCATCTTAGATCCCAAAGAGATTTTCAATGCTTTCTAAACGGCCTCAATCGGAGCTTGTTCTTATTCATGTTGTTACTCTTAACTACTTCCCTCTTCTAGATGATGCCTATAATAAATTTCGTCACCGTATCTTCTCTAATGTGACACCAACACCCTATCGTAGACATCCGTATCTGGGGCGTCTAGGACCTGGATAGCATCGGGATGAAATAGCCCATGCAAAACCGAACACTAAAAACAAAAAAAAACTTGTGTTTTTTGCATACTTGTTTGTTACTTTGGGTTAGTCGTTTTGGGGGTCGAGAGTTTCAACACGTGTGAGGGGATGTGTGCGTACATTAAAATTTATATAGATCGTGAGAAAGTTAAGTAATTTCATCTTAGATCCCAAAGAGATTTTCAATGCTTTCTAAACGGCCTCAATCGGAGCTTGTTCTTATTCATGTTGTTACTCTTAACTACTTCCCTCTTCTAGATGATGCCTATAATAAATTTCGTCACCGTATCTTCTCTAATGTGACACCAACACCCTATCGTAGACATCCGTATCTGGGGCGTCTAGGACCTGGATAGCATCGGGATGAAATAGCCCATGCAAAACCGAACAATAAAACAAAAAAAAAAAAAAACTTGTTTTTTTGCATACTTGTTTGTTACTTTGGGTTAGTCATTTTGGGGGTCGAGACTTTCAACACGTGTGAGGGGATGTGTGCGTACACTAAAATTTATATAGATCGTGAGAAAGTGAAGTAATTTCATCTTAGATCCCAAAGAGATTTTCAATGCTTTCTAAACGGCCTCAATCGGAGCTTGTTCTTATTCATGTTGTTACTCTTAACTACTTCCCTCTTCTAGATGATGCCTATAATCAATTTCGTCACCGTATCTCATCTAATGTGACACCAACACCCTATCGTAGACATCCGTATCTGGGGCGTCTAGGACCTGGATAGCATCGGGATGAAATAGCCCATGCAAAACCGAACAGTAAAAACAAAAAAAAAACTTGTGTTTTTTGCATACTTGTTTGTTACTTTGGGTTAGTCGTTTTGGGGGTCGAGAGTTTCAACACGTGTGAGGGGATGTGTGCGTACATTAAAATTTATATAGATCGTGAGAAAGTGAAGTAATTTCATCTTAGATCCCAAAGAGATTTTCAATGCTTTCTAAACGGCCTCAATCGGAGCTTGTCCTTATTCATGTTGTTACTCTTAACTACTTCCCTCTTCTAGATGATGCCTATAATCAATTTCATCACCGTATCTTCTCTAATGTGACAGCAACACCCTATCGTAGACATCCGTATCTGGGGCGTCTAGGACCTGGATAGCATCGGGATGAAATAGCCCATGCAAAACCGAACAGTAAAAACAAAAAAAACTTGTTTTTTTTTGCATACTTGTTTGTTACTTTGGGTTAGTCATTTTGGGGGTCGAGAGTTTCAACACATGTGAGGGGATGTGTGCGTAAACTAAAATTTATATAGATCGTGAGAAAGTGAAGTAATTTCATCTTAGATCCCAAAGAGATTTTCAATGCTTTCTAAACGGCCTCAATCGGAGCTTGTTCTTATTCATGTTGTTACTCTTAACTACTTCCCTCTTCTAGATGATGCCTATAATCAATTTCGTCACCGTATCTTCTCTAATGTGACACCAACACCCTATCGTAGACATCCATATCTGGGGCGTCTAGGACCTGGATAGCATCGGGATGAAATAGCCTGTTGTGGGTATGCTTCATGGGTGTACCATCGACAGTGCCTAGATCCGGCAAGCCCGGGTGGCCCACAGACGGTGATGAGGCATGTGGCCATCGGGCGGCCCAGTTGCTGTTGATCATGAAGGAAGAAGTCCAGCCCAGGATCAGCAGGCCGGATCCGTACCGACATAGGAGTAACCCGGATCCATGGAGGCCCATGAGGAACCCGGATCCAGTACGACGTATATGGAAGGCGGATCCGTGACGTGCACGGCAATATATTGTACCGTAGCTAGGTTATCTGTAATCCGGCTAGGACTCTCCATGTAAACCCTAGATCCGAGCGCCTTTATAAGCTGGATCCCGGGAGCCCTAGAGGCACAACCACAACTCATTGTAACAACGCGAAAGCGCCCAGATAATTCCAGACAAGCAGCAGTAGGCCCTGTCATCGTGCAGGTGTTCCGAAGCTGGGTAACTCGCGTACCACCGTCCCGTGTGCACTCCGCCCTATGGCCCCTACTTCTTCTCCCCCTCGTGAGGATCCCTCCTCCGAGGTACCGTCGATTAGGCAACGACAGTTGGCGCCACCGTGGGGCCCGTGGCGTGGAGGCCGGAACCGGGAGGGTTCCGCCATGGGAAGCTACGACGACACCATCGCTGTGGGGCGCGTCCTTTACGCCGGAAATCTGCCGATCGTCCCTCCGGATGAGTGCTGGATTCCGGCTAGGACAAACCCCGTCAAGCTCTCCATCGTCCCAATTGGCGGCATTCACATCTTCATCGGGGAAACCGTCGATTCCGACGGAAACCCACTGGTAAGTAGCGCAGACGCGACCGCCGCAGAGCTGGACGCTGTCGCGAAGATCCGATCTGAGACGCAGGAGCTTCCCAAGGAAGATTCCGCCTTGGATCTGGAAATTTCAAAGCCCACCCAATCCGCCCCTGAGCAGGAAACAAAGGTGGAAGACCAATGCAGATCCGCCTGGGTCTCCCAGGTGTTAGAAAAGCAGAGGTGCCACTTCGTACACTTCTTGGCCCATACCGCGGAACCGCCCCTCAAGAAGACGGAGCTGGTCCCGAGCAGGTAGAGGCACCGGAAAATGGCGCAGATCCGGATCGGCTCAGCTCGTCGGAGAAAGCGAAGCTCCGGTTGAAGAGTCGATTTTGGGCAATCCGAGCCCAATTTCCGGAGACACCCCGTCCATGGAATCGATGACTTCGTCCGCAAGCTAGGGGAGTATGGTTTCGGCGATCAGCTGAAGTCGACTCCGCCCAGCCTAAGCAGGTTCTCGCAACGGTAGCAGTCACTGGGACAACCTGGATCTCGGAGACCAAGTCAGCCAATCCGACCCTCAACCATCCCAACAAGGATCTCCAATGTCTCGGTGCGACCCCAAAGGGATTCTTCCTGAGGAAATCCTGTCACAGAGGAGGTGGCCGCGCGAGCAGTTCTTAACACACCTATAACCCCGGGCGACGCCGCAGATCCGGAGGCTCTAGAGACCGCCGTAGAAGGAAATGCTGGCCACGGCCAAGAGGCTCGCCGATACCGAAGCTGCGTTAAAGGTAGGAAGGGCAGATCATGCACTGGCCGGAAAACTTCGACAGACAGACCGCGAGATTACCGCCACACTCGAGCAGGTCAAGAGCATGAGGGCTGAGTGGGAAGTAAAGATGATCTATGCGCAGCGGAGGCCGATCGTATTGTTAGAGAAGCAATTCCGCCTCGCAGATACCCTTCAACACGCCCGCAGATCACCACTACTGGAAACTCCAAAGGACAACATGCGAAAGCAGCGGAATTGTGAAGAAGAAGGACGAAGAAGTTGATATCAACTATCTCCGCACACTTGTCGCTTCAAAGCAATGCAAAGCAGAGCAAGGCAGATACTTCGCGCAGGTTGGAATCCAATCCGGATAACTGTGTATCTACCGCGCAGAAGGACGCCCGCGCTGATCGGAGGCCCGACGATGAATCACACACCGGATCCTCGGAGCGCAGAAGGACCAGGGAACACCCAAATCCCATCCCCGTTCCGTCAAAGACCCCTCCGTCGGATCCAAGAAAGGGAAAGGATGCGATGTACTCCGGACGAGACAAATACCGCAACCCCTCTCCTCCACCCAACGGTTACCCGCGACCCCCTCGCCGCCGTAGTCCAGCCGGAAACACCAGGCCCATCGGGCATGGTGCGATTGTTATCCGCGACCACGTGCTGCCAAGAAACAGAAACAGGGAGCGCTCGCCGGAACCTCGCCGGAATCAGAACAATGTTCATGAGCCTGAGCCCAGGAGGAGTCGGAATGAGGACCGTGGTCCAGAACCTCGCCGGAGCCGCGATCCAGAACCTCGCCGGAGCCGCGACCCAGAGCCTCGCCGGAGCCGTGACCCGGAGCCTCGCCGGAACGACCAGGGCAGCCAGCGCCAAGGCGAAGGCAGCCACAGGAGCCGGAGCGCACCGGGAAGGCCGAGGAGAGTCCGATGGCGGAAGCAACAAGTCAGACCGCCCCCCTCGCAGGTCTCCCTCACCATCACCTAGCGGTGGCGGCGGAGGTGGAGGCGGAGGCAATGGCCGGAGATCTCGCTCTCGCACAAAGTCTCTCGCCACGGCTCGCGCGACGCGCGGACCGCCTTAACGAGTACGTAACCGATTACATTGCGCCGAAGTGCTTTGGCAGGATGATTCGAGAGGAACCAAAGCCAAGGATGAACCTCAAGCTACCCGGAAATCTGAAGCATTATGATGGCACCGAAAGGCCGGATACACCGGATTGAGGATTACTACAATCTTGTAACCTTCGCCGGAGGAACCCCTAACATCGCCGCCGCATGCTCCAGCTTGTACCTTGTAGGTCCAGCCCGGATCCTGCTCGGTGACCTCGAGAAGAACTCCATCTTTTGCCGGTTCGACCCAGAAGAACGCTTTTGAGAAACACTTCAGGGGCACCTACAAGAGACCTGCCACAACAAGCGACCTACAGGCATGCATCCAGAAGAAGGGCGAAACATCGAGGAACTTCCTCACCCGATGGTTGGCATGCAGAAACGAGTGCGAGAACGTCGACAACCGCACAGCAATGCACGCTTTCATTGGGGGCTTGCAGCGAGGAGGATTGCTGCGACACAAGCTAACTTGCTTGGTCAATGCAAATAAACTGACGTTGGATGACATGATCACCATCGCTAGCGATCACACTGCCGCCGATGACGACGCAGGCGGTGATCTCGCAGCCTACAAAGAATCCCCCGCATCAACAAAAGAAGAACCGTGACAACGGCGGCACTGCCATAAGCGCAAGAACCACGATGACCGTAAGAGTGGCGGATCCGAGATGGTCGCCATGGCGTTTCAACGCGGAGGTCCAGGAGGCGGAAGAGGACGCGGACGCGGAGGCGGAGCCGGCAGGGGTCAGCAGCATACCTCCGAGGTCACTGCTGCCGGATCCCGCGCTCCGCAAACCTATGAGGAGTACAGAGACATGCCCTACCTGGCCCATCTGGATCCGGTTACAGGGAAGTCCACTGTAACATCCCAAGAGTAATACATAGACCCCTTTGTTCTTTTCTTGCATTTTGTTCATGTCATCATGTTGCATACATGCATATAACCACCTTGGCTTTTATAAATTGCATTTGTTCTTGGTTTTCTTTGGTTTGCTTGTTTTTCTTCTTTCTTCCTCCCTCTTGGTTCATCCCCTCCTCTTGTGATGTTCCAAGAAAAGCACAACTCCATCTCTCTCCCTCTTTAACCTTATACACATAGGTCATGCCAAATTTTTCTATAATTTGGTGTCACCTCAAACCATCTCTTCTTTTCAAACCCTATGTGCAACCCTTCTTTTAATTTTCTCTTACCATCATATGTGATATGGTGGAATCTCCTCATACTCTTTCCTCTCTTTCTTTTTCTCAAACAACATCTGCTATCAAAATATACAAATTGGTTTTAGTTGAAAACAAAATAAAATCAGAATTCATAAAAGAGAGGGAGAAGCATATTCTAATCTAACCCAGCAGCCCAACCGGAGCAGCCCACCATCTTCCCTCCTTCCCTGGCCCAACTCCAACGTGTGGAGAGGGTACGTCGTCTTCCTCGTCGTACGAACCAGCTAACCACCACATGATCTTCTCCTCTCTTCCGATGCAAGCCACCTGCCCTTCTTCCCCTCCTTTATACACCAGGAGACCGAGCCAAACCCTAGCCACTCTTCCTCGCCCGCGCCGCGCCGCTCCATCTCTTCCTCCACCTCTCCGTAAGCAAACAAGAGGGTTTTGACCCGGAGCTTCGTCGACCGCCGTTGTCGCCATGGACGCCGGCGACCTCACCTGACCGCGGGAATCGAACCGCTGCGTCGCCGTCTTCGTCCTGGTCTACTTCACGGACCAGGGGACGCCAAGTTCTCCTCGGAATCATCCGCGCCGTCGGCGTCTTCTTCCCGGAGTCCGTCGAGCGCGCCACCTTTCTGCTACCTCTCCGGCAGCCCTTCCTCGCCTCCTCCACCTCGCCTCAGCCACCCAGGGTGAGCAGCCTTCCTTCCTACATCTCCCCTGCATGTCTCTATGTCGCTGCTCCATCACATGTGCGAAGATCTGAGCGAGATCGAACCGATAAAACGAAACAAACGGTTCCAGTTTTTCTGTTTCGAGGTGGCTATTTCCGACGATCTTTTCCGGCGATCTACTCCACTCCAGCGCGCGTACTTCACACCGTTGGAAAGCTGAGAGTGTGGGCTACAATTTACGTTTTGGAAGCGACCAATTTCGTTTCCTGTAGACGACGCCATCTTCGTTCGAAAATCTGTCCAGAAAACGTTTTCCAGTTTTCAGATCTGTTCACCGTGACACGGCCACATCTCCCGATGATCATCGCCGGCGCCACGCTGCTCCGTTTCCACTCAGATATGTCCCGTTGCAATCTACCCACATCCCTCTTGCTCAACTACATCGAAGTCCCATCTAGATCTGCACAGAGCTCTTGTTCTCGTCGCTTTAAGTTTCGTGCAGAAACACGTCTACAGAAAACTGCAGCTGTCACTTCTTCAGTTTTAGTGTTCAAAATTCAGTTAACTCGCCTGTAGTCTATATATCGTCTGAAACCTGTATTTGTACAAATCTCGAGCAGCAGCACACTGGCTACCACCCTGCTCCCTCACGCGCGCAGCCCTGGGTGCAAATCCCCTTGGGCGCGTTAAACCCAAACCCCCCCTTTTTGTTTTTTTTGTTTGTTTCTCAAAATTTTGAAATCTGGATACTTTTCAAAGTATATAAAACTGCACTTTTACAAATCCGATTTGGACAAACCATATGTCCATTTCGATCAGAAAAACATGCTCTTTCCAACCATGTAATTTGTTTCAACTTTTGAACAACTAAAATTGTGTCAATTTCAAATCTGGACTAAACTTGATTATTGTTGCATAATTCATATCTTCAATTTTACAATTCCAAATTCAACAAATGATATATCCATTTTCGTCAGAAAAATGTGAGGATTTCAAATCTGAATTTGTCATGCATCATTGGCATCATCTCTGAATTGTCCAAATTAAATATGCAACATGAACAAAAACTATATGTGAGGGTGCTTATCATTTCATGTGAATTATGAGCACCCCACTTAATTTTGCCTTGCACAAATCATCTTGCCATGTCATCGTGCATCATATTGCGCATTGCATCTACTTGTATTGATTGGTGCTATACTTTCCTTGTATGTACTATTTGGTTCTTCTCGAGTAGACGCCGACGCAGAGCAGTACGAGCAGGAGTACGAGTTCCCCCTGGAGGATCGTGTCGGTGCTTCTACCTCTGATCTGACAGGCGAGCCCACCCCTTCACCTATTTTACTTTTACATGCTCTTTTGATCTATTGCTATCCTTATGTTGCGATTCTGTTGTGTCACGTGTCCTATCCACCTGTTACCTATATGTCCGAGATACACCTCCTCGCCCTACCTTTTGTTTGTTGTTTGCAGAGTATAGAACTGCTAGAATATGCGCTCTCTCATCTTCTCTATTAGACGGATGTTGTAGCGTGTCTCTATTGGATAGTGCTTTGCTGCCGCTAAACTCCACATATAGCCGGGCGAAGTTTACACCGCCCACCAGCGAGCATAGCTGGTCTTGTCTCGCAAGTACGTGCTAACGGTACTTACCCTCGTTTTTCTCCCTCTTTTTCTGGAACACGCTTTTCGACAAACAGGTATGACAGATGACGAGCAGTACGCTGGAGGCTACTTTGTCGAGTTCACGGACGACGACTTCGTTGCGTAGCAGGATCGTTCCTAAGGCAGCAGCCTGTGGCATGTTGGTTATGGGAATACCGCTTGATTATCTTCAGGACTCTTAGTCCAATTTGGATCTTGTCTGTACCCAGACTATTTGGCTATCTTATGTATGATGTACTGATGGGATATGTTTCCCTCCTGAGTGTCATTTGGATCTTGCTCATTAGAGCGTTGCTATATATATGAACCTTATTTCCATCTTTTGTGTCATACATAGTCATGTTGTGATATTCAAGCTGTATTCTACCCTTGTATCCTGTGCACAGTGTGTGTATGTGTGAAGTGCACAGGAAGGTAAAGCACTCAGGCCTGGAAAGCCTACCGTGAGCCTTTGAGGCGGGTGTTGTGTGCATGGGCGTGTCGAGCTGTTGCTTGGCCTACCCATATGCTTGGGAATGCGAGGCGACCTCACGGTCCTTTGTAGTGACCTCATGCACATAAACCCCTCTTACATGCGCGCTCTGGGTTTTCCTACTCCTGGGGCTTACAGACTTGGTATCAGAGCAGGACTGCCTTTAGGAGCCCCTTGCAGCGGACGAAGTTGAGTCTAGAAACTAATATTTTAGTAGTTACATAGGAAAAATTGTGCGCGAGAGTAGGAATTCTGCTTTTATTTCTTACCCCACCCACCCTCCCTCTGGTAAGGACGTGCAACGGTTTTACTCTATTCTTATCTTGTTTCATCTAGGCTTGGGCGTGTTTGTGGGAAACCATAGTGCCATAGGGACAAGTATTTTGAAAAAAATTCTGTACTATGGTTGCTTCGTTATCATCCTTTGTCAATCTCCACATATAATCTGTTCCTTTGACATGTTGGTATTTTCATGCTAATGTGTCTTCTCTTTGTTGTTCCGTTGCTATCTCGACCACTTTTTGTTCCGGTGCATATATCAACTTTCCTTCCCCAGAGTTGTTTTCGCCAAGCTCATACCTTGTTGTTTCCCTTCCAATATGCGTAACTAGTGTCAAAACGTCCCAAGTTATTGACACTTGCTATTGCAAAAACTTCTGTATAGCTGCACTTCATAAACCGCGCAAGGTATCTTTGTGAAGTACTGTTGCTGCTATCGTTCCAATCTTTTACATGTTATGGCTACCTCTCGTGTACTTGAATTCTTGTACCTTGAAGATATCTTGTCATATTCATGTTTCCTCTGAAGTTCTCATTAGCACTAATATTGGGTTTTGTTAAATTCGATAATGTGTTGATCTTGTTGTTCCGGCGCAACCCACCTACGTGCCTCGTCCGAAGGTTTTGTTTCCCACCCTCCCAACCCTCTTTCTGTTCCACGGAGATCTCAAGTTCAGCAAAAGATATGTTTTAGCTGTACAAGACAAATGGTTCCTCGTCCTTCCTATCAACCCTTTCTCAGCTACAGTTCCGTTTGATACCGGAGCATCACATTCTTTCATCTCTTAAAGTTTCGCACATGCAAGAGTTTGTTGTGTTTTCCTTGCCATCTAATCTCGTGGTTCACTCTCCCGGAGGACAAATGATATCTTCGAAGATAAGCCATGGTAACCAAATTCGGATTAGGAACCATTCATTCCAGGCTTCTCTCATACTCCTTCGAAACTCTGGCATTAATGTCATCCTTGGCATGGATTGGTTGAAGGCCAACAAAGTTGTCATTGATTGCGCCGAGCATTCAGTTTCTCTTCCTACTGCATCAGGAACCTTGACCTATACACCTTCCCAAACACCTTCCGTTCAGCTCTTTGCTTTGAATCCTAGTTCTCTTCCGGAGCTTGAGTCTATACCGGTGGTTTGCGACTTTCCTGATGTCTTTCCTGAAGAACTTCCAGGTATGCCACCTGACAGGGCTGTTGAGTTCGTCATTGAACTAGAGCCTGGAACAGCTCCTATCTCAAAGCGGCCATACAAAATGGGTCCAAATGAGTTGGCTGAACTCAAGAAGCAGCTTGACGAGTTGCAAAAACTTGGTTTCATTCAGCCAAGCACTTCTCCATGGGGATGTCCTACCATCTTCGTGAAGAAAAAGGATAAAACTGATCGATTGGTGGTTGATTACCGCCCTCTCAATGAGAAAACGATCAAGAATACATATCCTCTTCCTCGCATCAATGAGCTCTTTGATCAGCTTGCGGGTGCAACTGTGTTCTCTAAGATGGATTTGAGAAGTGGTTATCACCAAATCAAAATCCGCAAGGAGGATGTACCCAAGACAGCCTTCAAAACTCGTTATGGTCTCTACGAATACACTGTCATGTCCTTTGGCCTCACTAATGCTCCTGCCACTTTCTCTCGGTTGATGAACTACATTTTCATGGAGTACCTCGACAAGTTTGTGGTAGTCTATCTTGATGATATCCTTGTCTACTCCAAGTCCAATGAGGAGCATGAAGAGCATCTTCGCCTCATCCTCCTGAAGCTTCGTGAACATCGTCTCTATGCCAAGTTCTCCAAGTGTGAATTTTGGCTTCCTCAAGTAGTCTATCTTGGCCATGTCATTTCGGGAAAAGGCATTGCTGTCAATCCTGAAACCGTCAAGGCGATCGTTGAATGGCTTCCTCCGAAGAATGTCAAGCAAGTGAGAAGTTTCCTCGGTTTGGCAAGTTACTGCCGCCGCTTTGTTGAGAATTTCTCCAAGATCGCCAAGCCTCTTACCGATCTCCTGAAGAAAGACAAGAAGTTCCTTTGGTCTCCTCAATGTCAAGAAAGCTTTGACCTCCTCAAGCAGAAGCTCACTTCCACACCTGTCCTTGTTCTTCCAGATACTTCTAAACCTTTCCAGATATTCTGTGATGCCTCTCTTCATGGACTAGGTGCTGTCCTCATGCAAGAACGTCAAGTTGTGGCGTATGCTTCTCGTCAGTTGAAAAAGCATGAACTCAACTATCCCACACATGATCTCGAGCTTGCAGCTGTGTTACATGCTTTAATAACATGGCGCCAATACTTGTTGGGCAACAAATGTGAGATATTCACCGACCACAAGAGTCTCAAATACATCTTCACAGAACCCAACTTGAACCTCCGTCAAACGAGATGGATGGAAACTATCAAGGACTTTGATCTCTCTATCAGCTACACTCCAGGCAAAGCTAATGTCATGGCTGACGCCCTTAGTCGCAAGTCCTATTGCAACAACCTCATGATTCAAGAAAGTCAACCTGCTCTTTATGAAGAATTCAGGAAATTGAATCTTGAGCTTGTTCCCCAAGGTTACCTTGCAAACTTGGTGATCACGCAAACTCTAGAAGATAAGATCCGAAAAGGACAGTTGCGAGATATTTGCAGCAAGAATATCAAAGAGAATATGCACAAGCCCAAGTACAAGTCTTTCTCTCTCGACGATCAAGGAACTCTCTTCTTCCAAGGTCGTTTTGTTGTTCCGAATGATCCAGACCTGAGAAACCTCATTCTCAAAGAAGCTCACGACACTCCTCTTTCTATCCATCCTGGCAGCACAAAGATGTATCTCGATATCAAGTCTACCTATTGGTGGACTAGGATGAAAAGGGATGTTGCTCGCTATGTCTTAGAATGTGATGTCTGTCGCCGTGTCAAAGCAGAACATCAGAGACCTGCCGGTGTCCTCCAACCCCTGAAAATTCTGAGTGGAAATGGGATAAGATTGAGATGGACTTTGTGACCGGTTTTCCAAAGTCTCGGAAAGGCAATGATGCTATCTTCGTGGTGATCGACCGTCTTTCTAAGGTTGCTCACTTCCTTCTGTCAAAGAAACAATATCTCGCTAGTCGGTTGGCCGAGCTCTACACCGCAAAGATTGTTTCTCTTCATGGTGTTCCCTTGGAAATAAGCTACGATCGCGGAAGTATCTTCACTTCCAAGTTTTGGGCAAGCTTTCGAAAGCTATGGGAACTAATCTGCTCTTCAAAGACACCTTACCATCCGCAAACGAGTGGGCAAGTCGAAAGAGTCAATCGATTCTCGAGGACATGCTCCGTGCCTCGTGTTATCTCCTTCGGCATGAAATGGGAAGAATGCCTTCCTTTCGCTGAGTTCTCTTACAACAACAGCTATCAAGCCGCCTTGGGCATGGCACCCTTCGAAGCTCTCTATGGTCGCAAATGCGTAACACCTCTCGAATCGGTCCGAAATCGGTGAAAGGAAAATCTTTGGCCCCGATGTCATCAACGAGGCTGAAGAAAAGGTGCGAATCATTCGTGACAATCTGAAGATAGCACAATCTCGGCAGAAAAGCTATTATGATAGCAAGCACCGTGATATGTTATATCAGCCTGGTGATCAAGCCTACCTTCGTGTTACTCCTATGAGGGGCACTCATCGCTTCGGTATCAAAGGCAAGCTGGCGCCAAGATACATTGGTCCTTTCAAAGTTCTAGCAAAGCGTGGTGAAGTCGCTTACCTCCTTGAACTCCCTGAGAAGCTCTCCAAAGTGCACGATGTCTTCCACATGTCACAGCTCAAGAAGTGCTTCAAAGATCCGGGCCGTGCAGTTGATCACGAGTCCATTGACCTCCAAGAAGACCTCTCATACAAAGAGCATCCCGTTCGGATTCTTGATGAAGCTGAACGTCGTACTCGCAACAAGTCTGTCAAGTTCCTCAAGGTGCAGTGGTCGCACCATTCCGATAAAGAAGCAACTTGGGAGCGGGAAGATCAACTCCGTTCCGAGTACCCGACCTTTTTCTCTTCTTCCTGAGAATCTCGGGGCGCGATTCCTTCAAGGGGGGGGCGTTTGTAACATCCCAAGAGTAATACATAGACCCCTTTGTTCCTTTCTTGCATTTTGTTCATGTCATCATGTTGCATACATGCATATAACCACCTTGGCTTTTATAAATTGCATTTGTTCTTGGTTTTCTTTGGTTTGCTTGTTTTTCTTCTTTCTTCCTCCCTCTTGGTTCATCCCCTCCTCTTGTGATGTTCCAAGAAAAGCACAACTCCATCTCTCTCCCTCTTTAACCTTATACACATAGGTCATGCCAAATTTTTCTATAATTTGGTGTCACCTCAAACCATCTCTTCTTTTCAAACCCTATGTGCAACCCTTCTTTTAATTTTCTCTTACCATCATATGTGATATGGTGGAATCTCCTCATACTCTTTCCTCTCTTTCTTTTTCTCAAACAACATCTGCTATCAAAATATACAAATTGGTTTTAGTTGAAAACAAAATAAAATCAGAATTCATAAAAGAGAGGGAGAAGCATATTCTAATCTAACCCAGCAGCCCAACCGGAGCAGCCCACCATCTTCCCTCCTTCCCTGGCCCAACTCCAACGTGTGGAGAGGGTTCCTGTACGTCGTCTTCCTCGTCGTACGAACCAGCTAACCACCACATGATCTTCTCCTCTCTTCCGATGCAAGCCACCTGCCCTTCTTCCCCTCCTTTATACACCAGGAGACCGAGCCAAACCCTAGCCACTCTTCCTCGCCCGCGCCGCGCCGCTCCATCTCTTCCTCCACCTCTCTGTAAGCAAACAAGAGGGTTTTTACCCGGAGCTTCGTCGACCGCTGTTGTCGCCATGGACGCCGGCGACCTCACCTGACCGCGGGAATCGAACCGCTGCGTCGCCGTCTTCGTCCTGGTCTACTTCACGGACCAGGGGACGCCAAGTTCTGCTCGGAATCATCCGCGCCGTCGGCGTCTTCTTCCCGGAGTCCGTCGAGCGCGCCACCTTTCTGCTACCTCTCCGGCAGCCCTTCCTCGCCTCCTCCACCTCGCCTCAGCCACCCAGGGTGAGCAGCCTTCCTTCCTACATCTCCCCTGCATGTCTCTATGTCGCTGCTCCATCACATGTGCGAAGATCTGAGCGAGATCGAACCGATAAAACGAAACAAACGGTTCCAGTTTTTCTGTTTCGAGGTGGCTATTTCCGACGATCTTTTCCGGCGATCTACTCCACTCCAGCGCGCGTACTTCACACCGTTGGAAAGCTGAGAGTGTGGGCTACAATTTACGTTTTGGAAGCGACCGATTTCGTTTCCTGTAGACGACGCCATCTTCGTTCGAAAATCTGTCCAGAAAACGTTTTCCAGTTTTCAGATCTGTTCACCGTGACACGGCCACATCTCCCGATGATCATCGCCGGCGCCACAGTGCTCCGTTTCCACTCAGATATGTCCCGTTGCAATCTACCCACATCCCTCTTGCTCAACTACATCGAAGTCCCATCTAGATCTGCACAGAGCTCTTGTTCTCGTCGCTTTAAGTTTCGTGCAGAAACACGTCTACAGAAAACTGCAGCTGTCACTTCTTCAGTTTTAGTGTTCAAAATTCAGTTAACTCGCCTGTAGTCTATATATCGTCTGAAACCTGTATTTGTACAAATCTCGAGCAGCAGCACACTGGCTACCACCCTGCTCCCTCACGCGCGCAGCCCTGGGTGCAAATCCCCTTGGGCGCGTTAAACCCAAACCCCCCCCTTTTTGTTTTTTTTGTTTGTTTCTCAAAATTTTGAAATCTGGATACTTTTCAAAGTATATAAAACTGCACTTTTACAAATCCGATTTGGACAAACCATATGTCCATTTCGATCAGAAAAACATGCTCTTTCCAACCATGTAATTTGTTTCAACTTTTGAACAACTAAAATTGTGTCAATTTCAAATCTGGACTAAACTTGATTATTGTTGCATAATTCATATCTTCAATTTTACAATTCCAAATTCAACAAATGATATATCCATTTTCATCAGAAAAATGTGAGGATTTCAAATCTGAATTTGTCATGCATCATTGGCATCATCTCTGAATTGTCCAAATTAAATATGCAACATGAACAAAAACTATATGTGAGGGTGCTTATCATTTCATGTGAATTATGAGCACCCCACTTAATTTTGCCTTGCACAAATCATCTTGCCATGTCATCGTGCATCATATTGCGCATTGCATCTACTTGTATTGATTGGTGCTATACTTTCCTTGTATGTACTATTTGGTTCTTCTCGAGTAGACGCCGACACAGAGCAGTACGAGCAGGAGTACGAGTTCCCCCTGGAGGATCGTGTCGGTGCTTCTACCTCTGATCTGACAGCCGAGCCCACCCCTTCACCTATTTTACTTTTACATGCTCTTTTGATCTATTGCTATCCTTATGTTGCGATTCTGTTGTGTCACGTGTCCTATCCACCTGTTACCTATATGTCCGAGATACACCTCCTCGCCCTACCTTTTGTTTGTTGTTTGCAGAGTATAGAACTGCTAGAATATGCGCTCTCTCATCTTCTCTATTAGACGGATGTTGTAGCGTGTCTCTATTGGATAGTGCTTTGCTGCCGCTAAACTCCACATATAGCCGGGCGAAGTTTACACCGCCCACCAGCGAGCATAGCTGGTCTTGTCTCGCAAGTACGTGCCAACGGTACTTACCCTCGTTTTTCTCCCTCTTTTTCTGGAACACGCTTTTCGACAAACAGGTATGACAGATGACGAGCAAAGACTGGCTGGAGGCTACTTTGTCGAGTTCACGGACGACGACTTCGTTGCGTAGCAGGATCGTTCCTAAGGCAGCAGCCTGTGGCATGTTGGTTATGGGAATACCGCTTGATTATCTTCAGGACTCTTAGTCCAATTTGGATCTTGTCTGTACCCAGACTATTTGGCTATCTTATGTATGATGTACTGATGGGATATGTTTCCCTCCTGAGTGTCATTTGGATCTTGCTCATTAGAGCGTTGCTATATATATGAACCTTATTTCCATCTTTTGTGTCATACATAGTCATGTTGTGATATTCAAGCTGTATTCTACCCTTGTATCCTGTGCACAGTGTGTGTATGTGTGAAGTGCACAGGAAGGTGAAGCACTCAGGCCTGGAAAGCCTACCGTGAGCCTTTGAGGCGGGTGTTGTGTGCATGGGCGTGTCGAGCTGTTGCTTGGCCTACCCATATGCTTGGGAATGCGAGGCGACCTCACGGTCCTTTGTAGTGACCTCATGCACATAAACCCCTCTTACATGCGCGCTCTGGGTTTTCCTACTCCTGGGGCTTACATCCACTCATACCAACCGCAACTGCAAGTGGGTCAATGATCTAAAGAACGACCTGGAGGCCGGATACAAGCGCGCCCGGAAGCACCGCCCTCGAGGAAAAGGTGGCAAGAGCAAGAACAAAGACAATGAGGACGATAGTTCCGAGGCGATGGATGAGGATGATAACTCGCCGGATCCCAAGGCAGGAGCCGCAGGTAAATCCAATCCATTCGACAAAAAGAGCGTGGGGGCTTACCACACTTTCCTCGGAACCCCAACAGTACGCGCCTCCAAGTTAGCTACCCGGATCCTGAACGCCATGGTTCCGGCTGTGCCGCAGTACGTCAGGTGGTCGAAAATCCCGTGCACATTTGATCGGAAGGACCATCCCGCAATTGTGCCAAAGGAATGCTACGCTTTGGTTGTAAGTCCCCGCATAGACGGGTATGACTTCTCCAAGTGCCTCATGGATGGCGGAGCCAGCTTGAACATCATGTACCTGGAGACTCTAGAGCGGATGAACCTCACCAAGGAACAGCTCAAACACAGCAACACTGAGTTTCATGGCGTGGTTCCGGGTAAGAAGGCGAACTCCCTCGGCAGCATCACACTTCCCGTGGCTTGTGGCGATGTTCATAATTTCCGCGAAGATAAGATCACGTTTGAAGTTGTGCCCTTCAAGAGCTCCTACCACGTCATCTTCGGCAGACCAGCTATGCTTGCTGGTGGGCGGTGTAAACTTCGCCCGGCTTTATGTGGAGTTTAGCGGCAGCAAAGCACTAACCAATAGAGACACGCTACAACTTCCATCTAGTAGAGAAGGTGAGAGAGCGCATATTCTAGCAGTTCTATACTCTGCAAACAACAACCCAGCCAAATGCGATCCCCCTTAGCCAAGAGGTACTAACAAGGCACTCACACAGTTGACAATTTTATATCCATTCCATTATAATAGGGCTAACTTACTACGCAAGTAATTAGCAAGTTATTAACGACAGCTTTAGGTGTAAGTTGTTCTATGATCGAGTTAAACAGCTCCAAGTCGTCCATAACCGCGGACACGGCTTATCGATAAGATTTAACCCTGCAGGGGTGCACCAATGTTACCATACACGCATGCTCGAACCCGCTTAATTACGGCGGAGTCTCACAACAAGACCGTTCCCAAATCAACAAGAATGTCTAGGGGGCCACCCGCCTAAGCTACCCGTATCGAAGTTCGGCCGTACTCCGAGACGGACTCAGAGGTTTGCGCCGGCGGCTAGGCGTGCGAACCACACGCTTCGCTAAACGTCCCGCAAGGTACAGTACAGAAATAAACACCCGAAGGCAACAGTATTAAACACCTGAAGGCAACAGTAGGTAAAGCATGGCATACATGGCATACATGGCATAGGCAAATAAAACCAAGGTTGTGGCCCCCTTTTCAACAGACTTGAGAAATGGTAATGGGTGATGGGGGGTCCCGATAAATCCTCCCACGAGTGGTTAGCGCGCTCAGTCTTAGAAACAGATAACAAGAACTCGGGTCCTAGGGGACATTAGCAAGTCAAAGTTCCGATGCTTTCGCAAAGGGGCTCACAGATGCCTCTGCATATTATATTCCTTAGCAATTTTAAGTTGTAGCAAAAGTTATCATCATTTTGAAAAGGTAGTACATGTGTCAACAACCCAACAAGATATCCCGAACATTTCGAGATATCAACAAAAATCCTAAACTCGCCTACGACTCGCAAAGCTGGCAAACAACAAACAATAGGTAGGGCGAGGAGGTGTATCTCGGACATATAGGTAACAGGTGGATAGGACACGTGACACAACAGAATCGCAACATAAGGATAGCAATAGATCAAAAGAGCATGTAAATGTAAAATAGGTGAAGGGGTGGGCTCGCCTGTCAGATCAGAGGTAGAAGCACCGACACGATCCTCCAGAGGGAACTCGTACTCCTGCTCGTACTGCTCTGCGTCGGCGTCTACTCGAGAAGAACCAAAAGCACATACAAGGAAGATATAGCATAAATCAATACAAGTGCAATGCGCAATATGATGCATGATGACATGGCAAGATGGTTGGTGCAAGGCAAAATTAAGTGGGGTGCTCTAATGACACATGAAATGATAAGCACCCTCACATATAGTTTTTGTTCATGTTGCATATTTAATTTAGACAATTCAGAGATGATTCCAATGATGCATGAGAATGCAAGATTTGAATTCCTCTTATTTTTCTGATGAGAATGGACATATCATTTGTTGAATTTGGAAATGTAGAAAGAGATATATGAATTATGCCATATTACTCCAATTAAATTCGGATTTTAATTATGTCCAAATTTTAATTATCCAAAACCCAAAACAAAGTTCAGATTTGGAAAGAGTATGAAAATCTGATCAAAATGGATATAAAGTTTGCCAATTTTGGAATAGTTTAGATGTAGTTTAAAAACATTTGAATTAAGCCAGGGAGCAAAAACAAAGAAACTGAAAAAGCAAAAAGGGGGTTGGGTTATTTGCACCGGGGGGAGATAGAACCCAGGTCGCCTGGAAGGAAAACGCGGCGCGGTGCCACTGAGCTGCTTTCTCGGCTTTGATTAGGTTCAGAACGCTACCTAGGTGAAAAGATGGGCAGCAGTTATTCTGAATTTCGAACACCTGGAGCTCAAGAGTTGACAGTAGCTGTTCTGCTGAAGCGTTCCTGCACGGAACTTAAAGCAACTACTGCGACGAAAACCTGCGTCGCCTTGAAGTGAAATCAACGAGTTGAGTAAGATGGAAGTACCGAGATTCTAGTGAAACAGATTTTACGCGATTTGGTTCACTGTGGCGACAACGATAAGCGAACGAAAAAGGACCCGTGACAAAAACGAACAGCAGCTGAAAAACTGAAACTGTTTTCGGGTTGAGTTCGATTTGACGTGGGCGTCGCGATTCTTCGTGGATTTGAATGATTCAAAGCTCTAAACTGTAGCCCGTGATGGTGGCTATCCAACGGTGCCCTGATCTTGCTCTGAGGAGGAGTGAAACGCCGGCGGGAAACGTCGGAAGGTAGGCACCGTGACAGATACGAGAATCGGCAGTAAAACAGCAGATTCACGGTCACGTTTTGCGTTGAAGATGGCGTCGCGTACAGGCCTCGAAAACCAGTGACTCCAAAACGAAAGTTGTAGATCTATGTCCCAGCTTTGCAACGGTGCCAAGATCGCGCGCAGAGGTGGAGTGGTTCGCCGGAGGGACTCGTCGGAAGTCAGGACCGTGAAACAGCAAAACTGGAACCTTCTGTTTTTGATTTCGAAAACGATCTCGTTCTTCCTCTCGTTTCTGCCTCGAACCAAGGATGCTGTGGCATGCAGGGGAGGGGAGAGGAAGTGTTTCTCACCCAGGGGTGGTCGGAGACGAGGAGGAGGGCTGCCGGCGACGAGGACGAAGGAGAGGCCGGGAAGACGTCGACGGGAAGGCGAGGACGGGCTCGTGCAGCTCTTGGCGGCTCGATCTCCGTGAGGCAGACGAGGACGAAGAGGGGACAGCGGTGGTCCGATTCCACGGCTCAAGTGGGCGCGTCGACGGCCATGGCGACGGCGGTCGACGGCAGCGGCGGCATTGTCCCTCAAGCTGCTCACAGCGAGGTGGAGAAAAAAAAGGAAGGAGATGGTGGCGGCGGCTCGATGGAGGAAGAGGGCTAGGGTTGGAGGAGCTGCTGGAGTGTAAAGGAGGGGGAAAGGAGGCATGTGGCAAGCATCGGAGAGGGGAAGAGAATCATACGGTGGTTGCCTGGTTCGTACGACGAGGAAGACGACGAACGGGAACTCGTGCTCCACACGTTGGAGCTGGGTTGGATCAAAGAAAAAGGGCTGCTGGTTTGGTAGCTAGGTGGGCTTCGGTTGGGGTTGGGCCAGGGTTAGGTGTAGATAGGGTTTTTCTTTTATTTTCTTTCTCTCTTCTCTTTTCAAAAACTGTTTTTATTTTCTTTTCTAAAATAAAAACTGTTTTATTAGAAGGAGGAAGGATGGTTTGAATGAGAAGAGAAAAGAATATGAGAGCACATCACCTTACATGTGATGATGAGAAAAAGGAATAGAAGAAGGTTTATGCATAGAGCTAAAAGAAAGAATTGCTCCATGAAATCATGTTCACAATTTGTTTGGTAAAATAGCAAAGACCCAACCATTGAAATGGAGTATCTCCAATTCAAATAATTTGGCAAGATCAAGTAGAAGTGTGCATTAAGGTGACACCAAATTATTTGAAATTTTGGCATGACCTTGGTGTGTTAGGTTAAAGAGAGAGGAAGAAAGATGGAGTTGTGCTTTTCTTGGAACATCACAAGAGGAGGGGATGCACCAAGGAGAAGAAAGAGGAACAAAAGCAAACAAAGAAAAACCAAAGGCAAATGCAATGCAATTTTATAAAAACCAAAGTGGTGATATGCATGAAATGCAACATGATGATATGACAACAATGCAAGAAAGGTAAAAAGGATCTATGTATTACTCTTGGGATGTTACACGTATCTTCTCTAATGTGACACCAACACCCTATCGTAGACATCCGTATCTGGGGCGTCTAGGACCTGGATAGCATCGGGATGAAATAGCCCATGCAAAACCGAACAGTAAAAACAAAAAAAAACTTGTGTTTTTTGCATACTTGTTTGTTACTTTGGGTTAGTCGTTTTGGGGGTCGAGAGTTTCAACACGTGTGAGGGGATGTATGCGTACATTAAAATTTATATAGATCGTGAGAAAGTGAAGTAATTTCATCTTAGATCCCAAAGAGATTTTCAATGCTTTCTAAACGGCCTCAATCGGAGCTTGTTCTTATTCATGTTGTTACTCTTAACTACTTCCCTCTTCTAGATGATGCCTATAATCAATTTCGTCACCGTATCTTCTCTAATGTGACACCAACACCCTATCGTAGACATCCGTATCTGGGGCGTCTAGGACCTGGATAGCATCGGGATGAAATAACCCATGCAAAACCGAACAGTAAAAACAAAAAAAAACTTGTGTTTTTTGCATACTTGTTTGTTACTTTGGGTTAGTCGTTTTGGGGGTCGAGAGTTTAAACACGTGTGAGGGGATGTGTGCGTATATTAAAATTTATATAGATCGTGAGAAAGTGAAGTAATTTCATCTTAGATCCCAAAGAGATTTTCAATGCTTTCTAAACGGCCTCAATCGGAGCTTGTTCTTATTCATGTTGTTACTCTTAACTACTTCCCTCTTCTAGATGATGCCTATAATCAATTTCACACCGGATCTTCTCTAATGTGACACCAACACCCTATCGTAGACATCCGTATCTGGGGCGTCTAGGACCTGGATAGCATCGGGATGAAATAGCCCATGCAAAACCGAACAAGAAAAACAAAAAAACTTGTGTTTTTTGCATACTTGTTTGTTACTTTGGGTTAGTCGTTTTGGGGGTCGAGAGTTTCAACACGTGTGAGGGGATGTGTGCGTACATTAAAATTTATATAGATCGTGAGAAAGTGAAGTAATTTCATCTTAGATACCAAAGAGATTTTCAATGCTTTCTAAACGGCCTCAATCGGAGCTTGTTCTTATTCATGTTGTTACTCTTAACTACTTCCCTCTTCTAGATGATGCCTATAATCAATTTCGTCACCGTATCTTCTCTAATGTGACACCAACACCCTATCGTAGACATCCGTATCGTGGGCGTCTACGACGCGGATAGCATCGGGATGAAATAGCCCATGCAAAACCGAACAGTAAAAACAAAAAACACTTGTGTTTTTTGCATACTTGTTTGTTACTTTGGGTTAGTCGTTTTGGGGGTCGAGAGTTTCAACACGTGTGAGGGGATGTGTGCGTACATTAAAATTTATATAGATCGTGAGAAAGTGAAGTAATTTCATCTTAGATCCCAAAGAGATTTTCAATGCTTTGTAAACGGCCTCAATCGGAGCTTGTTCTTATTCATGTTGTTACTCTTAACTACTTCCCTCTTCTAGATGATGCCTATAATCAATTTCGTCACCGTATCTTCTCTAATGTGACACCAACACCCTATCGTAGACATCCGTATCTGGGGCGTCTAGGACCTGGATAGCATCGGGATGAAATAGCCCATGCAAAACCGAACAGTAAAAACAAAAAAAACTTGTGTTTTTTGCATACTTGTTTGTTACTTTGGGTTAGTCGTTTTGGGGGTCGAGAGTTTCAACACGTGTGAGGGGATGTATGCGTACATTAAAATATATATAGATCGTGAGAAAGTGAAGTAATTTCATCTTAGATCCCAAAGAGATTTTCAATGCTTTCTAAACGGCCTCAATCGGAGCTTGTTCTTATTCATGTTGTTACTCTTAACTACTTCCCTCTTCTAGATGATGCCTATAATCAATTTCGTCACCGTATCTTCTCTAATGTGACACCAACACCCTATCGTAGACATCCGTATCTGAGGTGTCTAGGACCTGGATAGCATCGGGATGAAATAACCCATGCAAAACCGAACAGTAAAAACAAAAAAAACTTGTGTTTTTTGCATACTTGTTTGTTACTTTGGGTTAGTCGTTTTGGGGGTCGAGAGTTTAAACACGTGTGAGGGGATGTGTGCGTATATTAAAATTTATATAGATCGTGAGAAAGTGAAGTAATTTCATCTTAGATCCCAAAGAGATTTTCAATGCTTTCTAAACGGCCTCAATCGGAGCTTGTTCTTATTCATGTTGTTACTCTTAACTACTTCCCTCTTCTAGATGATGCCTATAATCAATTTCGTCACCGTATCTTCTCTAATGTGACACCAACACCCTATCGTAGACATCCGTATCTGGGGCGTCTAGGACCTGGATAGCATCGGGATGAAATAGCCCATGCAAAACCGAACAGAAAAAACAAAAAAAAAAAACTTGTGTTTTTTGCATACTTGTTTGTTACTTTGGGTTAGTCGTTTTGGGGGTCGAGAGTTTCAACACGTGTGAGGGGATGTGTGCGTACATTAAAATTTATATAGATCGTGAGAAAGTGAAGTAATTTCATCTTAGATACCAAAGAGATTTTCAATGCTTTCTAAACGGCCTCAATCGGAGCTTGTTCTTATTCATGTTGTTACTCTTAACTACTTCCCTCTTCTAGATGATGCCTATAATCAATTTCGTCACCGTATCTTCTCTAATGTGACACCAACACCCTATCGTAGACATCCGTATCTTGGGCGTCTAGGACCTGGATAGCATCGGGATTAAATAGCCCATGCAAAACCGAACAAGAAAAACAAAAAACACTTGTGTTTTTTGCATACTTGTTTGTTACTTTGGGTTAGTCGCTTTTGGGGTCGAGAGTTTCAACACGTGTGAGGGGATTTGTGCGTACATTAAAATTTATATAGATCGTGAGAAAGTGAAGTAATTTCATCTTAGATCCCAAAGAGATTTTCAATGCTTTCTAAACGGCCTCAATCGGAGCTTGTTCTTATTCATGTTGTTACTCTTAACTACTTCCCTCTTCTAGATGATGCCTATAATCAATTTCGTCACCGTATCTTCTCTAATGTGACACCAACACCCTATCGTAGACATCCGTATCAGGGGCGTCTAGGACCTGGATAGCATCGGGATGAAATAACCCATGCAAAACCGAACAAAGAAAAACAAAAAAAAAACTTGTGTTTTTTTGCATACTTGTTTGTTACTTTGGGTTAGTCGTTTTGGGGGTCGAGAGTTTCAACACGTGTGAGGGGATGTGTGCGTACACTAAAATTTATATAGATCGTGAGAAAGTGAAGTAATTTCATCTTAGATCCCAAAGAGATTTTCAATGCTTTCTAAACGGCCTCAATCGGAGCTTGTTCTTATTCATGTTGTTACTCTTAACTACTTCCCTCTTCTAGATGATGCCTATAATCACTTTCACACCGTATCTTCTCTAATGTGACACCAACACCCTATCGTAGACATCCGTATCGTGGGCGTCTAGGACCTGGATAGCTTCGGGATGAAATAGCCCATGCAAAACCGAACATAAAAAACAAAAAACACTTGTGTTTTTTGCATACTTGTTTGTTACTTTGGGTTAGTCGTTTTGGGGGTCGAGAGTTTCAACACGTGTGAGGGGATGTGTGCGTACATTAAAATTTATATAGATCATGAGAAAGTGAAGTAATTTCATCTTAGATCCCAAAGAGATTTTCAATGCTTTCTAAACGGCCTCAATCGGAGCTTGTTCTTATTCATGTTGTTACTCTTAACTACTTCCCTCTTCTAGATGATGCCTATAATCAATTTCGTCACCGTATCTTCTCTAATGTGACACCAACACCCTATCGTAGACATCCGTATCTGGGGCGTCTAGGACCTGGATAGCATCGGGATGAAATAACCCATGCAAAACCGAAAAGGAAAAACAAAAAAAAAACTTGTGTTTTTTGCATACTTGTTTGTTACTTTGGGTTAGTCGTTTTGGGGGTCGAGAGTTTCAACACGTGTGAGGGGATGTGTGCGTACACTAAAATTTATATAGATCGTGAGAAAGTGAAGTAATTTCATCTTAGATCCCAAAGAGATTTTCAATGCTTTCTAAACGGCCTCAATCGGAGCTTGTTCTTATTCATGTTGTTACTCTTAACTACTTCCCTCTTCTAGATGATGCCTATAATCAATTTCGTCACCGTATCTTCTCTAATGTGACACCAACACCCTATCGTAGACATCCGTATCAGGGGCGTCTAGGACCTGGATAGCATCGGGATGAAATAACCCATGCAAAACCGAACAGGAAAAACAAAAAAAAACTTGTGTTTTTTGCATACTTGTTTGTTACTTTGGGTTAGTCGTTTTGGGGTCGAGAGTTTCAACACGTGTGAGGGGATGTGTGCGTACATTAAAATTTATATAGATCGTGAGAAAGTGAAGTAATTTCATCTTAGATACCAAAGAGATTTTCAATGCTTTCTAAACGGCCTCAATCGGAGCTTGTTCTTATTCATGTTGTTACTCTTAACTACTTCCCTCTTCTAGATGATGCCTATAATCAATTTCGTCACCGTATCTTCTCTAATGTGACACCAACACCCTATCGTAGACATCCGTATCGGGGGCGTCTAGGACCTGGATAGCATCGGGATGAAATAGCCCATGCAAAACCGAACAAGAAAAAACAAAAAACACTTGTGTTTTTTGCATACTTGTTTGTTACTTTGGGTTAGTCGTTTTGGGGTCGAGAGTTTCAACACGTGTGAGGGGATGTGTGCGTACATTAAAATTTATATAGATCGTGAGAAAGTGAAGTAATTTCATCTTAGATCCCAAAGAGATTTTCAATGCTTTGTAAACGGCCTCAATCGGAGCTTGTTCTTATTCATGTTGTTACTCTTAACTACTTCCCTCTTCTAGATGATGCCTATAATCAATTTCGTCACCGTATCTTCTCTAATGTGACACCAACACCCTATCGTAGACATCCGTATCAGGGGCGTCTAGGACCTGGATAGCATCGGGATGAAATAACCCATGCAAAACCGAACAGTAAAAACAAAAAAAAAACTTGTGTTTTTTGCATACTTGTTTGTTACTTTGGGTTAGTCGTTTTGGGGGTCGAGAGTTTCAACACGTGTGAGGGGATGTGTGCGTACACTAAAATTTATATAGATCGTGAGAAAGTGAAGTAATTTCATCTTAGATCCCAAAGAGATTTTCAATGCTTTCTAAACGGCCTCAATCGGAGCTTGTTCTTATTCATGTTGTTACTCTTAACTACTTCCCTCTTCTAGATGATGCCTATAATCAATTTCGTCACCGTATCTTCTCTAATGTGACACCAACACCCTATCGTAGACATCCGTATCTGGGGCGTCTAGGACCTGGATAGCATCGGGATGAAATAGCCCATGCAAAACCAAACAGTAAAAACAAAAAAAAACTTGTGTTTTTTGCATACTTGTTTGTTACTTTGGGTTAGTCGTTTTGGGGGTCAAGAGTTTCAACACGTGTGAGGGGATGTGTGCGTACATTAAAATTTATATAGATCGTGAGAAAGTGAAGTAATTTCATCTTAGATACCAAAGAGATTTTCAATGCTTTCTAAACGGCCTCAATCGGAGCTTGTTCTTATTCATGTTGTTACTCTTAACTACTTCCCTCTTCTAGATGATGCCTATAATCAATTTCGTCCCCGTATCTTCTCTAATGTGACACCAACACCCTATCGTAGACATCCGTATCGGGGCGTCTAGGACCTGGATAGCATCGGGATGAAATAGCCCATGCAAAACCGAACAAGAAAAAACAAAAAACACTTGTGTTTTTTGCATACTTGTTTGTTACTTTGGGTTAGTCGTTTTGGGGGTCAAGAGTTTCAACACGTGTGAGGGGATGTGTGCGTACATTAAAATTTATATAGATCGTGAGAAAGTGAAGTAATTTCATCTTAGATCCCAAAGAGATTTTCAATGCTTTCTAAACGGCCTGAATCGGAGCTTGTTCTTATTCATGTTGTTACTCTTAACTACTTCCCTCTTCTAGATGATGCCTATAATCAATTTCGTCACCGTATCTTCTCTAATGTGACACCAACACCCTATCGTAGACATCCGTATCTGGGGCGTCTAGGACCTGGATAGCATCGGGATGAAATAGCCCATGCAAAACCGAACAGTAAAAACAAAAAAAAACTTGTGTTTTTTGCATACTTGTTTGTTACTTTGGGTTAGTCATTTTGGGGGTCGAGAGTTTCAACACGTGTGAGGGGATGTATGCGTACATTAAAATTTATATAGATCGTGAGAAAGTGAAGTAATTTCATCTTAGATCCCAAAGAGATTTTCAATGCTTTCTAAACGGCCTCAATCGTGAGCTTGTTCTTATTCATGTTGTTACTCTTAACTACTTCCCTCTTCTAGATGATGCCTATAATCAATTTCGTCACCGTATCTTCTCTAATGTGACACCAACACCCTATCGTAGACATCCGTATCAGGGGCGTCTAGGACCTGGATAGCATCGGGATGAAATAGCCCATGCAAAACCGAACAGTAAAAACAAAAAAACACTTGTGTTTTTTGCATACTTGTTTGTTACTTTGGGTTAGTCGTTTTGGGGGTCGAGAGTTTCAACACGTGTGAGGGGATGTGTGCGTACACTAAAATTTATATAGATCGTGAGAAAGTGAAGTAATTTCATCTTAGATCCCAAAGAGATTTTCAATGCTTTCTAAACGGCCTCAATCGGAGCTTGTTCTTATTCATGTTGTTACTCTTAACTACTTCCCTCTTCTAGATGATGCCTATAATCAATTTCATCACCGTATCTTCTCTAATGTGACACCAACACCCTATCGTAGACATCCGTATCCGGGGCGTCTAGGACCTGGATAGCATCGGGATGAAATAGCCCATGCAAAACCAAACAAGAAAAACAAAAAAAAAAACTTGTGTTTTTTGCATACTTGTTTGTTACTTTGGGTTAGTCGTTTTGGGGGTCAAGAGTTTCAACACGTGTGAGGGGATGTGTGCGTACATTAAAATTTATATAGATCGTGAGAAAGTGAAGTAATTTCATCTTAGATACCAAAGAGATTTTCAATGCTTTCTAAACGGCCTCAATCGGAGCTTGTTCTTATTCATGTTGTTACTCTTAACTACTTCCCTCTTCTAGATGATGCCTATAATCAATTTCTTCACCGTATCTTCTCTAATGTGACACCAACACCCTATCGTAGACATCCGTATCAGGGGCGTCTAGGACCTGGATAGCATCGGGATGAAATAGCCCATGCAAAACCGAACAGTAAAAACAAAAAACACTTGTGTTTTTTGCATACTTGTTTGTTACTTTGGGTTAGTCGTTTTGGGGGTCGAGAGTTTCAACACGTGTGAGGGGATGTGTGCGTACATTAAAATTTATATAGATCGTGAGAAAGTGAAGTAATTTCATCTTAGATCCCAAAGAGATTTTCAATGCTTTCTAAACGGCCTGAATCGGAGCTTGTTCTTATTCATGTTGTTACTCTTAACTACTTCCCTCTTCTAGATGATGCCTATAATCAATTTCGTCACCGTATCTTCTCTAATGTGACACCAACACCCTATCGTAGACATCCGTATCTGGGGCGTCTAGGACCTGGATAGCATCGGGATGAAATAGCCCATGCAAAACCGAACAAGAAAAACAAAAAAAACTTGTGTTTTTTGCATACTTGTTTGTTACTTTGGGTTAGTCATTTTGGGGGTCGAGAGTTTCAACACGTGTGAGGGGATGTATGCGTACATTAAAATTTATATAGATCGTGAGAAAGTGAAGTAATTTCATCTTAGATCCCAAAGAGATTTTCAATGCTTTCTAAACGGCCTCAATCGGAGCTTGTTCTTATTCATGTTGTTACTCTTAACTACTTCCCTCTTCTAGATGATGCCTATAATCAATTTCGTCACCGTATCTTCTCTAATGTGACACCAACACCCTATCGTAGACATCAGTATCGGGCGTCTAGGACCTGGATAGCATCGGGATGAAATAGCCCATGCAAAACCGAACAAGAAAAACAAAAAACACTTGTGTTTTTTGCATACTTGTTTGTTACTTTGGGTTAGTCGTTTTGGGGTCGAGAGTTTCAACACGTGTGAGGGGATGTGTGCGTACACTAAAATTTATATAGATCGTGAGAAAGTGAAGTAATTTCATCTTAGATCCCAAAGAGATTTTCAATGCTTTCTAAACGGCCTCAATCGGAGCTTGTTCTTATTCATGTTGTTACTCTTAACTACTTCCCTCTTCTAGATGATGCCTATAATCAATTTCGTCACCGTATCTTCTCTAATGTGACACCAACACCCTATCGTAGACATCCGTATCTCGGGCGTCTAGGACCTGGATAGCATCGGGATGAAATAGCCCATGCAAAACCAAACAGTAAAAACAAAAAAAAACTTGTGTTTTTTGCATACTTGTTTGTTACTTTGGGTTAGTCGTTTTGGGGGTCAAGAGTTTCAACACGTGTGAGGGGATGTGTGCGTACATTAAAATTTATATAGATCGTGAGAAAGTGAAGTAATTTCATCTTAGATACCAAAGAGATTTTCAATGCTTTCTAAACGGCCTCAATCGGAGCTTGTTCTTATTCATGTTGTTACTCTTAACTACTTCCCTCTTCTAGATGATGCCTATAATCAATTTCTTCACCGTATCTTCTCTAATGTGACACCAACACCCTATCGTAGACATCCGTATCAGGGGCGTCTAGGACCTGGATAGCATCGGGATGAAATAGCCCATGCAAAACCGAACAGTAAAAACAAAAAACACTTGTGTTTTTTGCATACTTGTTTGTTACTTTGGGTTAGTCGTTTTGGGGGTCGAGAGTTTCAACACGTGTGAGGGGATGTGTGCGTACATTAAAATTTATATAGATCGTGAGAAAGTGAAGTAATTTCATCTTAGATCCCAAAGAGATTTTCAATGCTTTCTAAACGGCCTGAATCGGAGCTTGTTCTTATTCATGTTGTTACTCTTAACTACTTCCCTCTTCTAGATGATGCCTATAATCAATTTCGTCACCGTATCTTCTCTAATGTGACACCAACACCCTATCGTAGACATCCGTATCTCGGGCGTCTAGGACCTGGATAGCATCGGGATGAAATAGCCCATGCAAAACCGAACAGTAAAAACAAAAAAAAACTTGTGTTTTTTGCATACTTGTTTGTTACTTTGGGTTAGTCATTTTGGGGGTCGAGAGTTTCAACACGTGTGAGGGGATGTATGCGTACATTAAAATTTATATAGATCGTGAGAAAGTGAAGTAATTTCATCTTAGATCCCAAAGAGATTTTCAATGCTTTCTAAACGGCCTCAATCGGAGCTTGTTCTTATTCATGTTGTTACTCTTAACTACTTCCCTCTTCTAGATGATGCCTATAATCAATTTCGTCACCGTATCTTCTCTAATGTGACACCAACACCCTATCGTAGACATCCGTATCAGGGGCGTCTAGGACCTGGATAGCATCGGGATGAAATAGCCCATGCAAAACCGAACAGTAAAAACAAAAAACACTTGTGTTTTTTGCATATTTGTTTGTTACTTTGGGTTAGTCGTTTTGGGGGTCGAGAGTTTCAACACGTGTGAGGGGATGTGTGCGTACATTAAAATTTATATAGATCATGAGAAAGTGAAGTAATTTCATCTTAGATCCCAAAGAGATTTTCAATGCTTTCTAAACGGCCTCAATCGGAGCTTGTTCTTATTCATGTTGTTACTCTTAACTACTTCCCTCTTCTAGATGATGCCTATAATCAATTTCGTCACCGTATCTTCTCTAATGTGACACCAACACCCTATCGTAGACATCCGTATCAGGGGCGTCTAGGACCTGGATAGCATCGGGATGAAATAACCCATGCAAAACCGAACACAAAAAACAAAAAAAACTTGTGTTTTTTGCATACTTGTTTGTTACTTTGGGTTAGTCGTTTTGGGGGTCGAGAGTTTCAACACGTGTGAGGGGATGTGTGCGTACACTAAAATTTATATAGATCGTGAGAAAGTGAAGTAATTTCATCTTAGATCCCAAAGAGATTTTCAATGCTTTCTAAACGGCCTCAATCGGAGCTTGTTCTTATTCATGTTGTTACTCTTAACTACTTCCCTCTTCTAGATGATGCCTATAATCAATTTCGTCACCGTATCTTCTCTAATGTGACACCAACACCCTATCGTAGACATCCGTATCTCTGGGGCGTCTAGGACCTGGATAGCATCGGGATGAAATAGCCCATGCAAAACCGAACAGTAAAAACAAAAAAAACTTGTGTTTTTTGCATACTTGTTTGTTACTTTGGGTTAGTCGTTTTGGGGGTCGAGAGTTTCAACACGTGTGAGGGGATGTGTGCGTACATTAAAATTTATATAGATCGTGAGAAAGTGAAGTAATTTCATCTTAGATACCAAAGAGATTTTCAATGCTTTCTAAACGGCCTCAATCGGAGCTTGTTCTTATTCATGTTGTTACTCTTAACTACTTCCCTCTTCTAGATGATGCCTATAATCAATTTCGTCACCGTATCTTCTCTAATGTGACACCAACACCCTATCGTAGACATCCGTATCAGGGCGTCTAGGACCTGGATAGCATCGGGATGAAATAGCCCATGCAAAACCGAACAGTAAAAACAAAAAACACTTGTGTTTTTTGCATACTTGTTTGTTACTTTGGGTTAGTCGTTTTGGGGGTCGAGAGTTTCAACACGTGTGAGGGGATGTGTGCGTACATTAAAATTTATATAGATCGTGAGAAAGTGAAGTAATTTCATCTTAGATCCCAAAGAGATTTTCAATGCTTTCTAAACGGCCTCAATCGGAGCTTGTTCTTATTCATGTTGTTACTCTTAACTACTTCCCTCTTCTAGATGATGCCTATAATCAATTTCGTCACCGTATCTTCTCTAATGTGACACCAACACCCTATTGTAGACATCCGTATCTGGGGCGTCTAGGACCTGGATAGCATCGGGATGAAATAACCCATGCAAAACCGAAAAGTAAAAACAAAAAAAACTTGTGTTTTTTGCATACTTGTTTGTTACTTTGGGTTAGTCGTTTTGGGGGTCGAGAGTTTCAACACGTGTGAGGGGATGTGTGCGTACACTAAATTTTATATAGATCGTGAGAAAGTGAAGTAATTTCATCTTAGATCCCAAAGAGATTTTCAATGCTTTCTAAACGGCCTCAATCGGAGCTTGTTCTTATTCATGTTGTTACTCTTAACTACTTCCCTCTTCTAGATGATGCCTATAATCAATTTCGTCACCGTATCTTCTCTAATGTGACACCAACACCCTATCGTAGACATCCGTATCTGGGGCGTCTAGGACCTGGATAGCATCGGGATGAAATAACCCATGCAAAACCGAACAGTAAAAAACAAAAAAAACTTGTGTTTTTTGCATACTTGTTTGTTACTTTGGGTTAGTCGTTTTGGGGGTCGAGAGTTTCAACACGTGTGAGGGGATGTGTGCGTACACTAAAATTTATATAGATCGTGAGAAAGTGAAGTAATTTCATCTTAGATCCCAAAGAGATTTTCAATGCTTTCTAAACGGCCTCAATCGGAGCTTGTTCTTATTCATGTTGTTACTCTTAACTACTTCCCTCTTCTAGATGATGCCTATAATCAATTTCGTCACCGTATCTTCTCTAATGTGACACCAACACCCTATCGTAGACATCCGTATCAGGGGCGTCTAGGACCTGGATAGCGTCGGGATGAAATAGCCCATGCAAAACCGAACAGGAAAAACAAAAAAAAACTTGTGTTTTTTGCATACTTGTTTGTTACTTTGGGTTAGTCGTTTTGGGGGTCGAGAGTTTCAACACGTGTGAGGGGATGTGTGCGTACATTAAAATTTATATAGATCGTGAGAAAGTGAAGTAATTTCATCTTAGATACCAAAGAGATTTTCAATGCTTTCTAAACGGCCTCAATCGGAGCTTGTTCTTATTCATGTTGTTACTCTTAACTACTTCCCTCTTCTAGATGATGCCTATAATCAATTTCGTCACCGTATCTTCTCTAATGTGACACCAACACCCTATCGTAGACATCCGTATCAGGGGCGTCTAGGACCTGGATAGCATCGGGATGAAATAGCCCATGCAAAACCGAACAGTAAAAACAAAAAACACTTGTGTTTTTTGCATTCGTGTTTGTATCTTTGGGTTAGTCGGTTGTGGGGTCGAGAGTTTCAACACGTGTGAGGGGATGTGTGCGTACATTAAAATTTATATAGATCGTGAGAAAGTGAAGTAATTTCATCTTAGATCCCAAAGAGATTTTCAATGCTTTCTAAACGGCCTCAATCGGAGCTTGTTCTTATTCATGTTGTTACTCTTAACTACTTCCCTCTTCTAGATGATGCCTATAATCAATTTGTCACCGTATCTTCTCTAATGTGACACCAACACCCTATCGTAGACATCCGTATCAGGGGCGTCTAGGACCTGGATAGCATCGGGATGAAATAACCCATGCAAAACCGAACAGTAAAAACAAAAAAAAAACTTGTGTTTTTTGCATACTTGTTTGTTACTTTGGGTTAGTCGTTTTGGGGGTCGAGAGTTTCAACACGTGTGAGGGGATGTGTGCGTACACTAAAATTTATATAGATCGTGAGAAAGTGAAGTAATTTCATCTTAGATCCCAAAGAGATTTTCAATGCTTTCTAAACGGCCTCAATCGGAGCTTGTTCTTATTCATGTTGTTACTCTTAACTACTTCCCTCTTCTAGATGATGCCTATAATCAATTTCGTCACCGTATCTTCTCTAATGTGACACCAACACCCTATCGTAGACATCCGTATCAGGGGCGTCTAGGACCTGGATAGCATCGGGATGAAATAGCCCATGCAAAACCGAACAATAAAAACAAAAAAAAACTTGTGTTTTTTGCATACTTGTTTGTTACTTTGGGTTAGTCGTTTTGGGGGTCGAGAGTTTCAACACGTGTGAGGGGATGTGTGCGTACATTAAAATTTATATAGATCGTGAGAAAGTGAAGTAATTTCATCTTAGATACCAAAGAGATTTTCAATGCTTTCTAAACGGCCTCAATCGGAGCTTGTTCTTATTCATGTTGTTACTCTTAACTACTTCCCTCTTCTAGATGATGCCTATAATCAATTTCATCACCGTATCTTCTCTAATGTGACACCAACACCCTATCGTAGACATCCGTATCAGGGGCGTCTAGGACCTGGATAGCATCGGGATGAAATAGCCCATGCAAAACCGAACAGAAAAAACAAAAAACACTTGTGTTTTTTGCATACTTGTTTGTTACTTTGGGTTAGTCGTTTTGGGGGTCGAGAGTTTCAACACGTGTGAGGGGATGTGTGCGTACATTAAAATTTATATAGATCGTGAGAAAGTGAAGTAATTTCATCTTAGATCCCAAAGAGATTTTCAATGCTTTCTAAACGGCCTGAATCGGAGCTTGTTCTTATTCATGTTGTTACTCTTAACTACTTCCCTCTTCTAGATGATGCCTATAATCAATTTCGTCACCGTATCTTCTCTAATGTGACACCAACACCCTATCGTAGACATCCGTATCTGGGGCGTCTAGGACCTGGATAGCATCGGGATGAAATAGCCCATGCAAAACCGAACAGTAAAAACAAAAAAAAACTTGTGTATTTTGCATACTTGTTTGTTACTTTGGGTTAGTCGTTTTGGGGGTCGAGAGTTTCAACACGTGTGAGGGGATGTATGCGTACATTAAAATTTATATAGATCGTGAGAAAGTGAAGTAATTTCATCTTAGATCCCAAAGAGATTTTCAATGCTTTCTAAACGGCCTCAATCGGAGCTTGTTCTTATTCATGTTGTTACTCTTAACTACTTCCCTCTTCTAGATGATGCCTATAATCAATTTCGTCACCGTATCTTCTCTAATGTGACACCAACACCCTATCGTAGACATCCGTGTCAGGGGCGTCTAGGACCTGGATAGCATCGGGATGAAATAGGCCATGCAAAACCGAACAGTAAAAACAAAAAAACACTTGTGTTTTTTGCATACTTGTTTGTTACTTTGGGTTAGTCGTTTTGGGGGTCGAGAGTTTCAACACGTGTGAGGGGATGTGTGCGTACATTAAAATTTATATAGATCGTGAGAAAGTGAAGTAATTTCATCTTAGATCCCAAAGAGATTTTCAATGCTTTCTAAACGGCCTCAATCGGAGCTTGTTCTTATTCATGTTGTTACTCTTAACTACTTCCCTCTTCTAGATGATGCCTATAATCAATTTCGTCACCGTATCTTCTCTAATGTGACACCAACACCCTATCGTAGACATCCGTATCAGGGGCATCTAGGACCTGGATAGCATCGGGATGAAATAACCCATGCAAAACCGAACAAAGAAAAACAAAAAAAAAACTTGTGTTTTTTGCATACTTGTTTGTTACTTTGGGTTAGTCGTTTTGGGGGTCGAGAGTTTCAACACGTGTGAGGGGATGTGTGCGTACACTAAAATTTATATAGATCGTGAGAAAGTGAAGTAATTTCATCTTAGATCCCAAAGAGATTTTCAATGCTTTCTAAACGGCCTCAATCGGAGCTTGTTCTTATTCATGTTGTTACTCTTAACTACTTCCCTCTTCTAGATGATGCCTATAATCAATTTCGTCACCGTATCTTCTCTAATGTGACACCAACACCCTATCGTAGACATCCGTATCTGGGGCGTCTAGGACCTGGATAGCATCGGGATGAAATAGCCCATGCAAAACCGAACAGTAAAAACAAAAAAACTTGTGTTTTTTGCATACTTGTTTGTTACTTTGGGTTAGTCGTTTTGGGGGTCGAGAGTTTCAACACGTGTGAGGGGATGTGTGCGTACATTAAAATTTATATAGATCGTGAGAAAGTGAAGTAATTTCATCTTAGATCCCAAAGAGATTTTCAATGCTTTCTAAACGGCCTGAATCGGAGCTTGTTCTTATTCATGTTGTTACTCTTAACTACTTCCCTCTTCTAGATGATGCCTATAATCAATTTCGTCACCGTATCTTCTCTAATGTGACACCAACACCCTATCGTAGACATCCGTATCTCGGGCGTCTAGGACCTGGATAGCATCGGGATGAAATAGCCCATGCAAAACCGAACACTAAAAACAAAAAAAAACTTGTGTTTTTTGCATACTTGTTTGTTACTTTGGGTTAGTCGTTTTGGGGGTCGAGAGTTTCAACACGTGTGAGGGGATGTATGCGTACATTAAAATTTATATAGATCGTGAGAAAGTGAAGTAATTTCATCTTAGATCCCAAAGAGATTTTCAATGCTTTCTAAACGGCCTCAATCGGAGCTTGTTCTTATTCATGTTGTTACTCTTAACTACTTCCCTCTTCTAGATGATGCCTATAATCAATTTCGTCACCGTATCTTCTCTAATGTGACACCAACACCCTATCGTAGACATCCGTGTCAGGGGCGTCTAGGACCTGGATAGCATCGGGATGAAATAGGCCATGCAAAACCGAACAGTAAAAACAAAAAACACTTGTGTTTTTTGCATACTTGTTTGTTACTTTGGGTTAGTCGTTTTGGGGGTCGAGAGTTTCAACACGTGTGAGGGGATGTGTGCGTACATTAAAATTTATATAGATCGTGAGAAAGTGAAGTAATTTCATCTTAGATCCCAAAGAGATTTTCAATGCTTTCTAAACGGCCTCAATCGGAGCTTGTTCTTATTCATGTTGTTACTCTTAACTACTTCCCTCTTCTAGATGATGCCTATAATCAATTTCGTCACCGTATCTTCTCTAATGTGACACCAACACCCTATCGTAGACATCCGTATCCTGGGGCATCTAGGACCTGGATAGCATCGGGATGAAATAACCCATGCAAAACCGAACAAGAAAAACAAAAAAACTTGTGTTTTTGCATACTTGTTTGTTACTTTGGGTTAGCCGCTTTGGGGGTCGAGAGTTTCAACACGTGTGAGGGGATGTGTGCGTACACTAAAATTTATATAGATCGTGAGAAAGTGAAGTAATTTCATCTTAGATCCCAAAGAGATTTTCAATGCTTTCTAAACGGCCTCAATCGGAGCTTGTTCTTATTCATGTTGTTACTCTTAACTACTTCCCTCTTCTAGATGATGCCTATAATCAATTTCGTCACCGTATCTTCTCTAATGTGACACCAACACCCTATCGTAGACATCCGTATCAGGGGCGTCTAGGACCTGGATAGCATCGGGATGAAATAGCCCATGCAAAACCGAACAAGAAAACAACAAAAAACTTGTGTTTTTTGCATACTTGTTTGTTACTTTGGGTTAGTCGTTTTGTGGGTCGCGAGTTTCCACCCGTGAGATGGGCTGTGTGCGTACATTAAAATTTATATAGATCGTGAGAAAGTGAAGTAATTTCATCTTAGATCCCAAAGAGATTTTCAATGCTTTCTAAACGGCCTGAATCGGAGCTTGTTCTTATTCATGTTGTTACTCTTAACTACTTCCCTCTTCTAGATGATGCCTATAATCAATTTCGTCACCGTATCTTCTCTAATGTGACACCAACACCCTATCGTAGACATCCGTATCTCGGGCGTCTAGGACCTGGATAGCATCGGGATGAAATAGCCCATGCAAAACCGAACAGTAAAAACAAAAAAAAACTTGTGTTTTTTGCATACTTGTTTGTTACTTTGGGTTAGTCGTTTTGGGGGTCGAGAGTTTCAACACGTGTGAGGGGATGTATGCGTACATTAAAATTTATATAGATCGTGAGAAAGTGAAGTAATTTCATCTTAGATCCCAAAGAGATTTTCAATGCTTTCTAAACGGCCTCAATCGGAGCTTGTTCTTATTCATGTTGTTACTCTTAACTACTTCCCTCTTCTAGATGATGCCTATAATGAATTTCGTCACCGTATCTTCTCTAATGTGACACCAACACCCTATCGTAGACATCCGTATCTGGGCGTCTAGGACCTGGATAGCATCGGGATGAAATAGCCCATGCAAAACCGAACAGTAAAAACAAAAAACACTTGTGTTTTTTGCATACTTGTTTGTTACTTTGGGTTAGTCGTTTTGGGGGTCGAGAGTTTCAACACGTGTGAGGGGATGTGTGCGTACATTAAAATTTATATAGATCATGAGAAAGTGAAGTAATTTCATCTTAGATCCCAAAGAGATTTTCAATGCTTTCTAAACGGCCTCAATCGGAGCTTGTTCTTATTCATGTTGTTACTCTTAACTACTTCCCTCTTCTAGATGATGCCTATAATCAATTTCGTCACCGTATCTTCTCTAATGTGACACCAACACCCTATCGTAGACATCCATATCCGGGGCGTCTAGGACCTGGATAGCATCGGGATGAAATAACACATTCAATACCGAACAAGAAAAAAAAAAAAAAACTTGTGTTTTTTGCATACTTGTTTGTTACTTTGGGTTAGTCGTTTTGGGGGTCGAGAGTTTCAACACGTGTGAGGGGATGTGTGCGTACACTAAAATTTATATAGATCGTGAGAAAGTGAAGTAATTTCATCTTAGATCCCAAAGAGATTTTCAATGCTTTCTAAACGGCCTCAATCGGAGCTTGTTCTTATTCATGTTGTTACTCTTAACTACTTCCCTCTTCTAGATGATGCCTATAATCAATTTCGTCACCGTATCTTCTCTAATGTGACACCAACACCCTATCGTAGACATCCGTATCTGGGGCGTCTAGGACCTGGATAGCATCGGGATGAAATAGCCCATGCAAAACCGAACAGAAAAAACAAAAAAAAAACTTGTGTTTTTTGCATACTTGTTTGTTACTTTGGGTTAGTCGTTTTGGGGGTCGAGAGTTTCAACACGTGTGAGGGGATGTGTGCGTACATTAAAATTTATATAGATCGTGAGAAAGTGAAGTAATTTCATCTTAGATACCAAAGAGATTTTCAATGCTTTCTAAACGGCCTCAATCGGAGCTTGTTCTTATTCATGTTGTTACTCTTAACTACTTCCCTCTTCTAGATGATGCCTATAATCAATTTCGTCACCGTATCTTCTCTAATGTGACACCAACACCCTATCGTAGACATCCGTATCGGGGCGTCTAGGACCTGGATAGCATCGGCATGAAATAGCCCATGAAAAACCTACACTTAAAAACAAAAAACACTTGTGTTTTTTGCATACTTGTTTGTTACTTTGGGTTAGTCGTTTTGGGGGTCGAGAGTTTCAACACGTGTGAGGGGATGTGTGCGTACATTAAAATTTATATAGATCGTGAGAAAGTGAAGTAATTTCATCTTAGATCCCAAAGAGATTTTCAATGCTTTCTAAACGGCCTCAATCGGAGCTTGTTCTTATTCATGTTGTTACTCTTAACTACTTCCCTCTTCTAGATGATGCCTATAATCAATTTCGTCACCGTATCTTCTCTAATGTGACACCAACACCCTATCGTAGACATCCGTATCTGGGGCGTCTAGGACCTGGATAGCATCGGGATGAAATAGCCCATGCAAAACCGAACAGTAAAAACAAAAAAAAACTTGTGTTTTTACATACTTGTTTGTTACTTTGGGTTAGTCGTTTTGGGGGTCGAGAGTTTCAACACGTGTGAGGGGATGTATGCGTACATTAAAATTTATATAGATCGTGAGAAAGTGAAGTAATTTCATCTTAGATCCCAAAGAGATTTTCAATGCTTTCTAAACGGCCTCAATCGGAGCTTGTTCTTATTCATGTTGTTACTCTTAACTACTTCCCTCTTCTAGATGATGCCTATAATCAATTTCGTCACCGTATCTTCTCTAATGTGACACCAACACCCTATCGTAGACATCCGTATCAGGGGCGTCTAGGACCTGGATAGCATCGGGATGAAATAGCCCATGCAAAACCGAACAGTAAAAACAAAAAACACTTGTGTTTTTTGCATACTTGTTTGTTACTTTGGGTTAGTCGTTTTGGGGGTCGAGAGTTTCAACACGTGTGAGGGGATGTGTGCGTACATTAAAATTTATATAAATTGTGAGAAAGTGAAGTAATTTCATCTTAGATCCCAAAGAGATTTTCAATGCTTTCTAAACGGCCTCAATCGGAGCTTGTTCTTATTCATGTTGTTACTCTTAACTACTTCCCTCTTCTAGATGATGCCTATAATCAATTTCGTCACCGTATCTTCTCTAATGTGACACCAACACCCTATCGTAGACATCCGTATCTGGGGCGTCTAGGACCTGGATAGCATCGGGATGAAATAACCCATGCAAAACCGAACAGTAAAAACAAAACAAAAACTTGTGTTTTTTGCATACTTGTTTGTTACTTTGGGTTAGTCGTTTGGGGGTCGAGAGTTTCAACACGTGTGAGGGGATGTGTGCGTACACTAAAATTTATATAGATCGTGAGAAAGTGAAGTAATTTCATCTTAGATCCCAAAGAGATTTTCAATGCTTTCTAAACGGCCTCAATCGGAGCTTGTTCTTATTCATGTTGTTACTCTTAACTACTTCCCTCTTCTAGATGATGCCTATAATCAATTTCGTCACCGTATCTTCTCTAATGTGACACCAACACCCTATCGTAGACATCCGTATCCGGGGCGTCTAGGACCTGGATAGCATCGGGATGAAATAGCCCATGCAAAACCGAACAGTAAAAACAAAAAAAAAACTTGTGTTTTTTGCATACTTGTTTGTTACTTTGGGTTAGTCGTTTTGGGGGTCGAGAGTTTCAACACGTGTGAGGGGATGTGTGCGTACATTAAAATTTATATAGATCGTGAGAAAGTGAAGTAATTTCATCTTAGATACCAAAGAGATTTTCAATGCTTTCTAAACGGCCTCAATCGGAGCTTGTTCTTATTCATGTTGTTACTCTTAACTACTTCCCTCTTCTAGATGATGCCTATAATCAATTTCGTCACCGTATCTTCTCTAATGTGACACCAACACCCTATCGTAGACATCCGTATCAGGGGCGTCTAGGACCTGGATAGCATCGGGATGAAATAGCCCATGCAAAACCGAACAGTAAAAACAAAAAACACTTGTGTTTTTTGCATACTTATTTGTTACTTTGGGTTAGTCGTTTTGGGGGTCGAGAGTTTCAACACGTGTGAGGGGATGTGTGCGTACATTAAAATTTATATAGATCGTGAGAAAGTGAAGTAATTTCATCTTAGATCCCAAAGAGATTTTCAATGCTTTCTAAACGGCCTCAATCGGAGCTTGTTCTTATTCATGTTGTTACTCTTAACTACTTCCCTCTTCTAGATGATGCCTATAATCAATTTCGTCACCGTATCTTCTCTAATGTGACACCAACACCCTATCGTAGACATCCGTATCTGGGGCGTCTAGGACCTGGATAGCATCGGGATGAAATAGCCCATGCAAAACCGAACAGTAAAAACAAAAAAAAACTTGTGTTTTTTGCATACTTGTTTGTTACTTTGGGTTAGTGATGGCGTGTATTTCACACGTTCGTTGGGCAACCCCAAGAGGAAGGTATGATGCGCACAGCAGCAAGTTTTCCCTCAGAAAGAAACCAAGGTTTATCGAACCAGGAGGAGCCAAGAAGCACGTTGAAGGTTGATGGCGGCGGGATGTAGTGCGGCGCAACACCAGAGATTCCGGCGCCAACGTGGAACCTGCACAACACAACCAAAGTACTTTGCCCCAACGAAATGCTGAGGTTGTCAATCTCACCGGCTTGCTGTAACAAAGGATTAACCGTATTGTGTGGAAGATGATTGTTTGCAGAAAACAAGAGAACAAAGATTGCAGTGGATTGTATTTCAGTAAAGAGAATTGGACCGGGGTCCACAGTTCACTAGAGGTGTCTCTCCCATAAGACGAACAGCATGTTGGGTGAACAAATTACAGTTGGGCAATTGACAAATAAAGAGAGCATGACCATGCACATACATATCATGATGAGTATAGTGAGATTTAATTGGGCATTACGACAAAGTACATAGACCGCCATCCAACCGCATCTATGCCTAAAAGTCCACCTTCAGGGTTATCATCCGAACCCCTTCCAGTATTAAGTTGCTAACAACGAGACAATTGCATTAAGTAGGGTGCGTAATGTCATCCACAACTACATCCTTAGACCTAGCATCAAGGTATTATCCCTAGTGGCAACAAAGACAACACAACCTTAGAACTTTACATCCTTTCGTCCCAGGTGTTAATGCGAGCATGAACCCGATTTCGAGCATAAGTACTCCCTCTTGGAGTTACAAGCATCTACTTGGCCAGAGCATCTACTAGTAACGGAAAGCATGCAAGATCATAAACAACACATAAGCATAGCTTTGATAATCAACATAAGAAGTATTCTCTATTCATCGGATCCCAACAAACGCAACATATAGAATTACAGATAGATGATCTTGATCATGTTAGGCAGCTCACAAGATCCGACAATGATAGCACAATGGGGAGAAGACAACCATCTAGCTACTGCTATGGACCCATAGTCCAGGGGTAGACTACTCACTCATCACACCGGAGGCGACCATGGCGGCGTAGAGTCCTCCGGGAGATGATTCCCCTCTCCGGCAGGGTGCCGGAGGCGATCTCTGGATCCCCCGAGATGGGATCGGCGGCGGCGGCGTCTCGGAAGGTTTTCCGTATCGTGGTTCTCAGATCGGGGTTTTCGTCACGGAGACTTTTTATAGGCGAAAGGGCAGGTCAAGAGGCGGCACGGGGGCCCCAAACCACAGGGCCGCGTGGCCAAGGGGGGGGCCGCGCCGCCCTATAGTGTGGCCCCTCCGTGGCCCCTCTTCGTCTCTCCTTCGGACTTCTGGAAGCTTCGTGAGAAAATAGGCCCCTGGGCTTTGATTTCGTCCAATTCCGAGAATATTTCCTTACTAGGATTTCTGAAACCAAAAACAGCAGAAAACAGCAACTGGCACTTCGGCATCTTGTTAATAGGTTAGTTCCAAAAAATGCACGAATATGACATAAAGTGTGCATAAAACATGTAGATAACATCAATAATGTGGCATGGAACATAAGAAATTATCGATACGTTGGAGACGTATCCGCATCCCCCAGCTTCGTGCTGCTCGTCCCGAGCAGGTAAAACGATAACACAGATCATTTCGGGAGTGACATGCCATCATAATCTTGATCATACTATTTGTAAAGCATATGTAGTGAATGCAGCGATCAAAACAATGTATATGACATGAGTAAACAAGTGAATCATAAAGCAAAGACTTTTCATGAATAGCACTTCAAGACAAGCATCAATAAGTCTTGCATAAGAGTTAACTCATAAAGCAATAATTCAAAGTAAAGGTATTGAAGCAACACAAAAGAAGATTAAGTTTCAGCGGTTGCTTTCAACTTGTAACATGTATATCTCATGGATATTGTCAACATAGAGTAATATAATAAGTGCAATAAGCAAGTATGTAGGAATCAATGCACAGTTCACACAAGTGTTTGCTTCTTGAGGTGGAGAGAAATAGGTGAACTGACTCAACATTGAAAGTAAAAGAATGGTCCTCATAGAGGAAAAGCATCGATTGCTATATTTGTGCTAGAGCTTTGATTTTGAAAACATAAAGAGAGCATAAAAATAAAGTTTTGAGAGGTGTATGTTGTTGTCAACGAATGGTAGCGGGTACTCTAACCCCTTGCAGGACAAACCTTCAAAGAGCGGCTCCCATTTTATTTTATTTTGGATGGCACTCCTTCCAACCTTTCTTTCACAAACCATGGCTAACCGAATCCTCGGGTGCCTGCCAACAATCTCATACCATGAAGGAGTGCCTTTTTATTTTAGTTTTATTATGATGACACTCCTCCCAACCTTTGCTTACACAAGCCATGGCTAACCGAATCCTTCGGGTGCCGTCCAACAATCACATACCATGGAGGAGTGTCTATTTTTGTTAATTAATTTGGGACTGGGAATCCCATTGCCAGCTCTTTTTGCAAAATTATTGGACAAGCGGATGAAGCCACTAGTCCATTGGTGAAAGTTGCCCAACAAGATTGAAAGATAAACACCACATACTTCCTCATGAGCTATAAAACATTGACACAAATCAGAGGTGATAAATTTTGAATTGTTTAAAGGTAGCACTCAAGCAATTTACTTTGGAATGGCGGAAAATACCATGTAGTAGGTAGGTATGGTGGACACAAATGGCATAGTGGTTGGCTCAAGTATTTGGATGCATGAGAAGTATTCCCTCTCGATACAAGGTTTAGGCTAGCAAGGTTATTTGAAACAAACACAAGGATGAACCGGTGCAGCAAAACTCACATAAAAGACATATTGAAAACATTATAAGACTCTACACCGTCTTCCTTGTTGTTCAAACTCAATACTAGAAATTATCTAGACCTTAGAGAAACCAAATATGCAAACCAAATTTTAGCATGCTCTATGTATTTCTTCATTAATGGGTGCAAAGCATATGATGCAAGAGCTTAATCATGAGCACAACAATTGCCAAGTATCACATTACCCAAGACATTTATAGCAATTACTACATGTATCATTTTCCAATTCCAACCATATAACAATTTAACGAAGGAGAAACTTCGCCATGAATACTATGAGTAGAAACCAAGGACATACTTGTCCATATGCTACAGCGGAGCGTGTCTCTCTCCCATAAAGTGAATGCTAGGATCCATTTTATTCAAACAAAACAAAAAAACAAACCGACGCTCCAAGAAAAAGCACATAAGATGTGATGGAATAAAAATATAGTTTCAGGGGAGGAACCTGATAATGTTGTCGATGAAGAAGGGGATGCCTTGGGCATCCCCAAGCTTAGACGCTTGAGTCTTCTTGATATATGCAGGGGTGAACCACCGGGTGCATCCCCAAGCTTAGAGCTTTCACTCTCCTTGATCATGTTGCATCATACTCCTCTCTTGATCCTTGAAAACTTCCTCCACACCAAACTCGAAACAACTCATTAGAGGGTTAGTGCACAATATAAATTGACATATTCAGAGGTGACACAATCATTCTTAACACTTCTGGACATTGCATAATGCTACTGGACATTAGTGGATCAAAGAAATTCATCCAACATAGCGAAAGAGGCAATGCGAAATAAAAGGCAGAATCTGTCAAAACAGAACAGTTCGTATTGACGAATTTTAAAATGTCACCAGACTTTCTCAAATGAAAATGCTCAAATTGAATGAAAGTTTCATACATATCTGAGGATCATGCACGTAAATTGGCTTAATTTTCTGAGTTACCTACAGGGAGGTGGACCCAGATTCGTGACAGCAAAGAAATCTGGAACTGTGCAGTAATCCAAATCTAGTACTTACTTTTCTATCAACGGCTTAACTTGGCACAACAAAACACAAAACTAAGATAAGGAGAGGTTGCTACAGTAGTAAACAACTTCCAAGACACAAAATAAAAACAAAGTACTGTAGGTAAAAACATGGGTTGTCTCCCATAAGCGCTTTTCTTTAACGCCTTTCAGCTAGGCGCAGAAAGTGTGTATCAAGTATTATCGAAGGGTGGTACTTCTACAGCGGGGTGTGGGGTTTTCTCAACTAGGCATAGTATATTGGATACATAAGTTTCAGCATCTCCCTTTTCATTAGTCTTAGGCGTGCTATTCTCATCAAACAAATTTTCAGGAACTAGCCAAGCATAGTTATTTTCTAGTGCATCATTCATAGCCAGGAGCTTACATGGTATTGGTGCTTTGATCTCCCCTCTATCATCAATATTATTAGTGAATCTTATTCTATCCATATCCATCTTTTCAAGGAGACTAACAAAATTAGTAGGAGAACCAAGCATATTGAATTTAGCAAACACCTTTCTAGCTTCTCTTGCTAAACCACCAAATTCTCTAAGAAGGGTTTCTAATACAAAATCTTTCTTTTCCCCTTCTTCCATATCGCCAAGTGTGAAGAACATGTGTTGGATTATAGGATTAAGATTAACAAATTTAGTTTCCAACAAGCGAACTAAATGTGCAGCAGCAATTTCATAAGTAGGCGCAAGGTCTACCAAGTGTCTATCTTCAAAATTTTCAATAGTACTAACATGATTGAAAAATTCTTCTATATTATTTCTCCCAACTATAGACCCACGTCCTACCGGTATGTCTTTTGTGGTAAAATTAAAAGGAAACATGATGAAATAAGTAAAGTAAATGCAAGTAAACTAATTTTTTTTGTGTTTTTGATATAGCAAACAAGATAACAAGTAAAGTAAAACTAGCAACTAATTTTTTTTTGTATTTTGATTTAGTGCAGCAAACAAAGTAGTAAATAAAACTAAGCAAGACAAAAACAAAGTAAAGAGATTGAGAAGTGGAGACTCCCCTTGCAGCGTGTCTTGATCTCCCCGGCAACGGCGCCAGAAAATATGTTGCTGGCGTGTAGTTGACGTGGGAGTTAGAAATCTTGGTGGTGTAGCTTTTCTTCAGTTCCCCGGCAACGGCGCCAGAAAATATGCTTGATGGCGTGTATTTCACACGTTCGTTGGGCAACCCCAAGAGGAAGGTATGATGCGCACAGCAGCAAGTTTTCCCTCAGAAAGAAACCAAGGTTTATCGAACCAGGAGGAGCCAAGAAGCACGTTGAAGGTTGATGGCGGCGGGATGTAGTGCGGCGCAACACCAGAGATTCCGGCGCCAACGTGGAACCTGCACAACACAACCAAAGTACTTTGCCCCAACGAAACAGTGAGGTTGTCAATCTCACCGGCTTGCTGTAACAAAGGATTAACCGTATTGTGTGGAAGATGATTGTTTGCAGAAAACAAAGAGAACAAGATTGCAGTGGATTGTATTTCAGTAAAGAGAATTGGACCGGGGTCCACAGTTCACTAGAGGTGTCTCTCCCATAAGACGAACAGCATGTTGGGTGAACAAATTACAGTTGGGCAATTGACAAATAAAGAGAGCATGACCATGCACATACATATCATGATGAGTATAGTGAGATTTAATTGGGCATTACGACAAAGTACATAGACCGCCATCCAACTGCATCTATGCCTAAAAAGTCCACCTTCAGGTTATCATCCGAACCCCTTCCAGTATTAAGTTGCTAACAACAGACAATTGCATTAAGTATGGTGCGTAATGTAATCAACAACTACATCCTTAGACATAGCATCAATGTTTTATCCCTAGTGGCAACAGCACAACACAACCTTAGAACTTTCTCACATCGTCCTGGTGTTAATGCAGGCATGAACCCACTATCGAGCATAAGTACTCCCTCTTGGAGTTACAAGCATCTACTTGGCCAGAGCATCTACTAGTAACGGAAAGCATGCAAGATCATAAACAACACATAAGCATAGCTTTGATAATCAACATAACAAGTATTCTCTATTCATCGGATCCCAACAAACGCAACATATAGAATTACAGATAGATGATCTTGATCATGTTAGGCAGCTCACAAGATCCGACAATGATAGCACAATGGGGAGAAGACAACCATCTAGCTACTGCTATGGACCCATAGTCCAGGGGTAGACTACTCACTCATCACACCGGAGGCGACCATGGCGGCGTAGAGTCCTCCGGGAGATGATTCCCCTCTCCGGCAGGGTGCGGAGGCGATCTCTGGATCCCCCGAGATGGGATCGGCGGCGGCGGCGTCTCTGGAAGGTTTTCCGTATCGTGGTTCTCGGTACTGGGGTTTTCGTCACGGAGACTTTTTATAGGCGAAAGGGCAGGTCAAGAGGCGGCACGGGGGCCCCAAACCACAGGGCCGCGCGGCCAAGGGGGGGCCGCGCCACCCTATAGTGTGGCCCCTCCGTGGCCCCTCTTCGTCTCTCCTTCGGACTTCTGGAAGCTTCGTGAGAAAATAGGCCCCTGGGCTTTGATTTCGTCCAATTCCGAGAATATTTCCTTACTAGGATTTCTGAAACCAGAAACAGCAGAAAACAGCAACTGGCACTTCGGCATCTTGTTAATAGGTTAGTTCCAGAAAATGCACGAATATGACATAAAGTGTGCATAAAACATGTAGATAACATCAATAATGTGGCATGGAACATAAGAAATTATCGATACGTCGGAGACATATCAGTTAGTCGTTTTGGGGGTCGAGAGTTTCAACACGTGTGAGGGGATGTATGCGTACATTAAAATTTATATAGATCGTGAGAAAGTGAAGTAATTTCATCTTAGATCCCAAAGAGATTTTCAATGCTTTCTAAACGGCCTCAATCGGAGCTTGTTCTTATTCATGTTGTTACTCTTAACTACTTCCCTCTTCTAGATGATGCCTATAATCAATTTCGTCACCGTATCTTCTCTAATGTGACACCAACACCCTATCGTAGACATCCGTATCTGGGGCGTCTAGGACCTGGATAGCATCGGGATGAAATAACCCATGCAAAACCGAACAGTAAAAACAAAAAAAAAACTTGTGTTTTTTGCATACTTGTTTGTTACTTTGGGTTAGTCGTTTTGGGGGTCGAGAGTTTAAACACGTGTGATGGGATGTGTGCGTATATTAAAATTTATATAGATCGTGAGAAAGTGAAGTAATTTCATCTTAGATCCCAAAGAGATTTTCAATGCTTTCTAAACGGCCTCAATCGGAGCTTGTTCTTATTCATGTTGTTACTCTTAACTACTTCCCTCTTCTAGATGATGCCTATAATCAATTTTGTCACCGTATCTTCTCTAATGTGACACCAACACCCTATCGTAGACATCCGTATCTGGGGCGTCTAGGACCTGGATAGCATCGGGATGAAATAACCCATGCAAAACCGAACACTCAAAACAAAAAAAAACTTGTGTTTTTTGCATACTTGTTTGTTACTTTGGGTTAGTCGTTTTGGGGGTCGAGAGTTTCAACACGTGTGAGGGGATGTGTGCGTACATTAAAATTTATATAGATCGTGAGAAAGTGAAGTAATTTCATCTTAGATCCCAAAGAGATTTTCAATGCTTTCTAAACGGCCTCAATCGGAGCTTGTTCTTATTCATGTTGTTACTCTTAACTACTTCCCTCTTCTAGATGATGCCTATAATCAATTTCGTCACCGTATCTTCTCTAATGTGACACCAACACCCTATCGTAGACATCCGTATACGGGCGTCTAGGACCTGGATAGCATCGGGATGAAATAGCCCATGCAAAACCGAACAAGAAAAACAAATAAAACTTGTGTTTTTTGCATACTTGTTTGTTACTTTGGGTTAGTCGTTTTGGGGGTCGAGAGTTTCAACACGTGTGAGGGGATGTATGCGTACATTAAAATTTATATAGATCGTGAGAAAGTGAAGTAATTTCATCTTAGATCCCAAAGAGATTTTCAATGCTTTCTAAACGGCCTGAATCGGAGCTTGTTCTTATTCATGTTGTTACTCTTAACTACTTCCCTCTTCTAGATGATGCCTATAATCAATTTCGTCACCGTATCTTCTCTAATGTGACACCAACACCCTATCGTAGACATCCGTATCAGGGGCGTCTAGGACCTGGATAGCATCGGGATGAAATAGCCCATGCAAAACCGAACAGTAAAAACAAAAAACACTTGTGTTTTTTGCATACTTGTTTGTTACTTTGGGTTAGTCGTTTTGGGGGTCGAGAGTTTCAACACGTGTGAGGGGATGTGTGCGTACATTAAAATTTATATAGATCGTGAGAAAGTGAAGTAATTTCATCTTAGATCCCAAAGAGATTTTCAATGCTTTCTAAACGGCCTCAATCGGAGCTTGTTCTTATTCATGTTGTTACTCTTAACTACTTCCCTCTTCTAGATGATGCCTATAATCAATTTCGTCACCGTATCTTCTCTAATGTGACATCAAAACCCTATCGTAGACATCCGTATCTGGGGCGTCTAGGACCTGGATAGCATCAGGATGAAATAACCCATGCAAAACCGAACAGTAAAAACAAAAAAAAAACTTGTGTTTTTTGCATACTTGTTTGTTACTTTGGGTTAGTCGTTTTGGGGGTCGAGAGTTTCAACACGTGTGAGGGGATGTGTGCGTACATTAAAATTTACATAGATCGTGAGAAAGTGAAGTAATTTCATCTTAGATCCCAAAGAGATTTTCAATGCTTTCTAAACGGCCTCAATCGGAGCTTGTTCTTATTCATGTTGTTACTCTTAACTACTTCCCTCTTCTAGATGATGCCTATAATCAATTTCGTCACCGTATCTTCTCTAATGTGACACCAACACCCTATCGTAGACATCCGTATCTGGGGCGTCTAGGACCTAGATAGCATCGGGATGAAATAACCCATGCAAAACCAAACAGTAAAAACAAAAAAAAACTTGTGTTTTTTGCCTACTTGTTTGTTACTTTGGGTTAGTCGTTTTGGGGGTCGAGAGTTTCAACACGTGTGAGGGGATGTGTGCGTACACTAAAATTTATATAGATCGTGAGAAAGTGAAGTAATTTCATCTTAGATCCCAAAGAGATTTTCAATGCTTTCTAAACGGCCTCAATCGGAGCTTGTTCTTATTCATGTTGTTACTCTTAACTACTTCCCTCTTCTAGATGATGCCTATAATCAATTTCGTCACCGTATCTTCTCTAATGTGACACCAACACCCTATCATAGACATCCGTATCAGGGGCGTCTAGGACCTGGATAGCATCGGGATGAAATAGCCCATGCAAAACCCAACAGTAAAAAAAAAAAAAACTTGTGTTTTTTGCATACTTGTTTGTTACTTTGGGTTAGTCGTTTTGGGGGTCGAGAGTTTCAACACGTGTGAGGGGATGTGTGTGTACACTAAAATTTATATAGATCGTGAGAAAGTGAAGTAATTTCATCTTAGATCCCAAAGAGATTTTCAATGCTTTCTAAACGGCCTCAATCGGAGCTTGTTCTTATTCATGTTGTTACTCTTAACTACTTCCCTCTTCTAGATGATGCCTATAATCAATTTCATCACCGTATCTTCTCTAATGTGACACCAACACCCTATCGTAGACATCCGTATCTGGGGCGTCTAGGACCTGGATAGCATCGGGATGAAATAGCCCATGCAAAACCCCACACTAAAAACAAAAAAAAAACTTGTGTTTTTTGCATACTTGTTTGTTACTTTGGGTTAGTCGTTTTGGGGGTCGAGAGTTTCAACACGTGTGAGGGGATGTGTGCGTACATTAAAATTTATATAGATCGTGAGAAAGTGAAGTAATTTCATCTTAGATCCCAAAGAGATTTTCAATGCTGTCTAAACGGCCTCAATCGGAGCTTGTTCTTATTCATGTTGTTACTCTTAACTACTTCCCTCTTCTAGATGATGCCTATAATCAATTTCGTCACCGTATCTTCTCTAATGTGACACCAACACCCTATCGTAGACATCCATATCTCGGGGCGTCTAGGACCTGGATAGCATCGGGATGAAATAACCCATGCAAAACCGAACAAGAAAAACAAAAAAAAACTTGTGTTTTTTGCATACTTGTTTGTTACTTTGGGTTAGTCGTTTTGGGGGTCGAGAGTTTCAACACGTGTGAGGGGATGTGTGCGTACATTAAAATTTATATAGATCGTGAGAAAGTGAAGTAATTTCATCTTAGATCCCAAAGAGATTTTCAATGCTTTCTAAACGGCCTCAATCGGAGCTTGTTCTTATTCATGATGTTACTCTTAACTACTTCCCTCTTCTAGATGATGCATATAATCAATTTCGTCACCGTATCTTCTCTAATGTGACACCAACACCCTATCGTCGACATCCGTATCTGGGGCGTCTAGGACCTGGATAGCATCGGGATGAAATAGCCCATGCAAAACCGAACAGTCATACTTGTTTGTTACTTTGGGTTAGTCGTTTTGGGGGTCGAGAGTTTCAACACGTGTGAGGGGATGTGTGCGTACATTAAAATTTATATAGATCGTGAGAAAGTGAAGTAATTTCATCTTAGATCCCAAAGAGATTTTCAATGCTTTCTAAACGGCCTCAATCGGAGCTTGTTCTTATTCATGTTGTTACTCTTAACTACTTCCCTCTTCTAGATGATGCCTATAATCAATTTCGTCACCGTATCTTCTCTAATGTGACACCAACACCCTATCGTAGACATCCGTATCAGGGGCGTCTAGGACCTGGATAGCATCGGGATGAAATAACCCATGCAAAACCGAACAGTAAAAACAAAAAAAAAACTTGTGTTTTTTGCATACTTGTTTGTTACTTTGGGTTAGTCGTTTTGGGGGTCGAGAGTTTCAACACGTGTGAGGGGATGTGTGCGTACATTAAAATTTATATAGATCGTGAGAAAGTGAAGTAATTTCATCTTAGATCCCAAAGAGATTTTCAATGCTTTCTAAACGGCCTCAATCGGAGCTTGTTCTTATTCATGTTGTTACTCTTAACTACTTCCCTCTTCTAGATGATGCCTATAATCAATTTCGTCACCGTATCTTCTCTAATGTGACACCAACACCCTATCGTAGACATCCGTATCTGGGGCGTCTAGGACCTGGATAGCATCGGGATGAAATAGCCCATGCAAAACCGAACAGTAAAAACAAAAAAAAACTTGTGTTTTTTGCATACTTGTTTGTTACTTTGGGTTAGTCGTTTTGGGGGTCGAGAGTTTCAACACGTGTGAGGGGATGTGTGCGTACATTAAAATTTATATAGATCGTGAGAAAGTGAAGTAATTTCATCTTAGATCCCAAAGAGATTTTCAATGCTTTCTAAACGGCCTCAATCGGAGCTTGTTCTTATTCATGTTGTTACTCTTAACTACTTCCCTCTTCTAGATGATTCCTATAATCAATTTCGTCACCGTATCTTCTCTAATGTGACACCAACACCCTATCGTAGACATCCGTATCTGGGGCGTCTAGGACCTGGATAGCATCGGGATGAAATAACCCATGCAAAACCAAACAGTAAAAACAAAAAAAAACTTGTGTTTTTTGCATACTTGTATGTTACTTTGGGTTAGTCGTTTTGGGGGTCGAGAGTTTCAACACGTGTGAGGGGATGTGTGCGTACATTAAAATTTATATAGATCGTGAGAAAGTGAAGTAATTTCATCTTAGATCCCAAAGAGATTTTCAATGCTTTCTAAACGGCCTCAATCGGAGCTTGTTCTTATTCATGTTGTTACTCTTAACTACTTCCCTCTTCTAGATGATGCATATAATCAATTTCGTCACCGTATCTTCTCTAATGTGACACCAACACCCTATCGTCGACATCCGTATCTGGGGCGTCTAGGACCTGGATAGCATCGGGATGAAATAGCCCATGCAAAACCGAACAGTAAAAACAAAAAAAACTTGTGTTTTTGCATACTTGTTTGTTACTTTGGGTTAGTCGTTTTGGGGGTCGAGAGTTTCAACACGTGTGAGGGGATGTGTGCGTACATTAAAATTTATATAGATCGTGAGAAAGTGAAGTAATTTCATCTTAGATCCCAAAGAGATTTTCAATGCTTTCTAAACGGCCTCAATCGGAGCTTGTTCTTATTCATGTTGTTACTCTTAACTACTTCCCTCTTCTAGATGATGCCTATAATCAATTTCGTCACCGTATCTTCTCTAATGTGACACCAACACCCTATCATAGACATCCGTATCTGGGGCGTCTAGGACCTGGATAGCATCGGGATGAAATAACCCATGCAAAACCGAACAGTAAAAACAAAAAAAAACTTGTGTTTTTTGCATACTTGTTTGTTACTTTGGGTTAGTCGTTTTGGGGGTCGAGAGTTTCAACACGTGTGAGGGGATGTGTGCGTACATTAAAATTTATATAGATCATGAGAAAGTGAAGTAATTTCATCTTAGATCCCAAAGAGATTTTCAATGCTTTCTAAACGGCCTCAATCGGAGCTTGTTCTTATTCATGTTGTTACTCTTAACTACTTCCCTCTTCTAGATGATGCCTATAATCAATTTCGTCACCGTATCTTCTCTAATGTGACACCAACACCCTATCGTAGACATCCATATCTGGGGCGTCTAGGACCTGGATAGCATCGGGATGAAATAACCCATGCAAAACCAAACAGTAAAAACAAAAAAAAACTTGTGTTTTTTGCATACTTGTTTGTTACTTTGGGTTAGTCGTTTTGGGGGTCGAGAGTTTCAACACGTGTGAGGGGATGTGTGCGTACGCTAAAATTTATATAGATCGTGAGAAAGTGAAGTAATTTCATCTTAGATCCCAAAGAGATTTTCAATGCTTTCTAAACGGCCTCAATCGGAGCTTGTTCTTATTCATGTTGTTACTCTTAACTACTTCCCTCTTCTAGATGATGCCTATAATCAATTTCGTCACCGTATCTTCTCTAATGTGACACCAACACCCTATCGTAGACATCCGTATCTGGGGCGTCTAGGACCTGGATAGCATCGGGATGAAATAGCCCATGCAAAACCAAACAGTAAAAACAAAAAAAACTTGTTTTTTTGCATACTTGTTTGTTACTTTGGGTTAGTCGTTTTGGGGGTCGAGAGTTTCAACACGTGTGAGGGGATGTGTGCGTACATTAAAATTTATATAGATCGTGAGAAAGTGAAGTAATTTCATCTTAGATCCCAAAGAGATTTTCAATGCTTTCTAAACGGCCTCAATCGGAGCTTGTTCTTATTCATGTTGTTACTCTTAACTACTTCCCTCTTCTAGATGATGCCTATAATCAATTTCGTCACCGTATCTTCTCTAATGTGACACCAACACCCTATCATAGACATCCGTATCTGGGGCATCTAGGACCTGGATAGCATCGGGATGAAATAACCCATGCAAAACCGAACAGTAAAAACAAAAAAAAAACTTGTGTTTTTTGCATACTTGTTTGTTACTTTGGGTTAGTCGTTTTGGGGGTCGAGAGTTTCAACACGTGTGAGGGGATGTGTGCGTACATTAAAATTTACATAGATCGTGAGAAAGTGAAGTAATTTCATCTTAGATCCCAAAGAGATTTTCAATGCTTTCTAAACGGCCTCAATCGGAGCTTGTTCTTATTCATGTTGTTACTCTTAACTACTTCCCTCTTCTAGATGATGCCTATAATCAATTTCGTCACCGTATCTTCTCTAATGTGACACCAACACCCTATCGTAGACATCCGTATCTGGGGCGTCTAGGACCTAGATAGCATCGGGATGAAATAACCCATGCAAAACCAAACAGTAAAAACAAAAAAAAACTTGTGTTTTTTGCCTACTTGTTTGTTACTTTGGGTTAGTCGTTTTGGGGGTCGAGAGTTTCAACACGTGTGAGGGGATGTGTGCGTACACTAAAATTTATATAGATCGTGAGAAAGTGAAGTAATTTCATCTTAGATCCCAAAGAGATTTTCAATGCTTTCTAAACGGCCTCAATCGGAGCTTGTTCTTATTCATGTTGTTACTCTTAACTACTTCCCTCTTCTAGATGATGCCTATAATCAATTTCGTCACCGTATCTTCTCTAATGTGACACCAACACCCTATCATAGACATCCGTATCTGGGGCGTCTAGGACCTGGATAGCATCGGGATGAAATAGCCCATGCAAAACCGAACAGTAAAAACAAAAAAAACTTGTGTTTTTTGCATACTTGTTTGTTACTTTGGGTTAGTCGTTTTGGGGGTCGAGAGTTTCAACACGTGTGAGGGGATGTGTGTGTACACTAAAATTTATATAGATCGTGAGAAAGTGAAGTAATTTCATCTTAGATCCCAAAGAGATTTTCAATGCTTTCTAAACGGCCTCAATCGGAGCTTGTTCTTATTCATGTTGTTACTCTTAACTACTTCCCTCTTCTAGATGATGCCTATAATCAATTTCATCACCGTATCTTCTCTAATGTGACACCAATACCCTATCGTAGACATCCGTATCTGGGGCGTCTAGGACCTGGATAGCATCGGGATGAAATAGCCCATGCAAAACCGAACAGTAAAAACAAAAAAAAAACTTGTGTTTTTTGCATACTTGTTTGTTACTTTGGGTTAGTCGTTTTGGGGGTCGAGAGTTTCAACACGTGTGAGGGGATGTGTGCGTACATTAAAATTTATATAGATCGTGAGAAAGTGAAGTAATTTCATCTTAGATCCCAAAGAGATTTTCAATGCTGTCTAAACGGCCTCAATCGGAGCTTGTTCTTATTCATGTTGTTACTCTTAACTACTTCCCTCTTCTAGATGATGCCTATAATCAATTTCGTCACCGTATCTTCTCTAATGTGACACCAACACCCTATCGTAGACATCCATATCCGGGGCGTCTAGGACCTGGATAGCATCGGGATGAAATAACCCATGCAAAACCAAACAGTAAAAACAAAAAAAAACTTGTGTTTTTTGCATACTTGTTTGTTACTTTGGGTTAGTCGTTTTGGGGGTCGAGAGTTTCAACACGTGTGAGGGGATGTGTGCGTAGGCTAAAATTTATATAGATCGTGAGAAAGTGAAGTAATTTCATCTTAGATCCCAAAGAGATTTTCAATGCTTTCTAAACGGCCTCAATCGGAGCTTGTTCTTATTCATGTTGTTACTCTTAACTACTTCCCTCTTCTAGATGATGCCTATAATCAATTTCGTCACCGTATCTTCTCTAATGTGACACCAACACCCTATCGTAGACATCCGTATCTGGGGCGTCTAGGACCTGGATAGCATCGGGATGAAATAACCCATGCAAAACCAAACAATAAAAACAAAAAAAAACTTGTGTTTTTTGCATACTTGTTTGTTACTTTGGGTTAGTCGTTTTGGGGGTCGAGAGTTTCAACACGTGTGAGGGGATGTGTGCGTACATTAAAATTTATATAGATCGTGAGAAAGTGAAGTAATTTCATCTTAGATCCCAAAGAGATTTTCAATGCTTTCTAAACGGCCTCAATCGGAGCTTGTTCTTATTCATGTTGTTACTCTTAACTACTTCCCTCTTCTAGATGATGCATATAATCAATTTCGTCACCGTATCTTCTCTAATGTGACACCAACACCCTATCGTCGACATCCGTATCTGGGGCGTCTAGGACCTGGATAGCATCGGGATGAAATAGCCCATGCAAAACCGAACAGTAAAAACAAAAAAAACTTGTGTTTTTGCATACTTGTTTGTTACTTTGGGTTAGTCGTTTTGGGGGTCGAGAGTTTCAACACGTGTGAGGGGATGTGTGCGTACATTAAAATTTATATAGATCGTGAGAAAGTGAAGTAATTTCATCTTAGATCCCAAAGAGATTTTCAATGCTTTCTAAACGGCCTCAATCGGAGCTTGTTCTTATTCATGTTGTTACTCTTAACTACTTCCCTCTTCTAGATGATGCCTATAATCAATTTCGTCACCGTATCTTCTCTAATGTGACACCAACACCCTATCGTAGACATCCGTATCTCTGGGCGTCTAGGACCTGGATAGCATCGGGATGAAATAACCCATGCAAAACCGAACAGTAAAAACAAAAAAAAAACTTGTGTTTTTTGCATACTTGTTTGTTACTTTGGGTTAGTCGTTTTGGGGGTCGAGAGTTTCAACACGTGTGAGGGGATGTGTGCGTACATTAAAATTTATATAGATCGTGAGAAAGTGAAGTAATTTCATCTTAGATCCCAAAAGATTTTCAATGCTTTCTAAACGGCCTCAATCGGAGCTTGTTCTTATTCATGTTGTTACTCTTAACTACTTCCCTCTTCTAGATGATGCCTATAATCAATTTCGTCACCGTATCTTCTCTAATGTGACACCAACACCCTATCGTAGACATCCGTATCTGGGGCGTCTAGGACTTGGATAGCATCGGGATGAAATAACCCATGCAAAACCAAACAGTAAAAACAAAATAAAACTTGTGTTTTTTGCATACTTGTTTGTTACTTTGGGTTAGTCGTTTTGGGGGTCGAGAGTTTCAACACGTGTGAGGGGATGTGTGCGTACGCTAAAATTTATATAGATCGTGAGAAAGTGAAGTAATTTCATCTTAGATCCCAAAGAGATTTTCAATGCTTTCTAAACGGCCTCAATCGGAGCTTGTTCTTATTCATGTTGTTACTCTTAACTACTTCCCTCTTCTAGATGATGCCTATAATCAATTTCGTCACCGTATCTTCTCTAATGTGACACCAACACCCTATCGTAGACATCCGTATCTGGGGCGTCTAGGACCTGGATAGCATCGGGATGAAATAGCCCATGCAAAACCGAACAGTAAAAACAAAAAAACTTGTTTTTTTGCATACTTGTTTATTACTTTGGGTTAGTCGTTTTGGGGGTCGAGAGTTTCAACACGTGTGAGGGGATGTGTGCGTACATTAAAATTTATATAGATCGTGAGAAAGTGAAGTAATTTCATCTTAGATCCCAAAGAGATTTTCAATGCTTTCTAAACGGCCTCAATCGGAGCTTGTTCTTATTCATGTTGTTACTCTTAACTACTTCCCTCTTCTAGATGATGCCTATAATCAATTTCGTCACCGTATCTTCTCTAATGTGACACGAACACCCTATCATAGACATCCGTATTTGGGGCATCTAGGACCTGGATAGCATCGGGATGAAATAACCCATGCAAAACCGAACAGTAAAAACAAAAAAAAAACTTGTGTTTTTTGCATACTTGTTTGTTACTTTGGGTTAGTCGTTTTGGGGGTCAAAAGTTTCAACACGTGTGAGGGGATGTGTGCGTACATTAAAATTTATATAGATCGTGAGAAAGTGAAGTAATTTCATCTTAGATCCCAAAGAGATTTTCAATGCTTTCTAAACGGCCTCAATCGGAGCTTGTTCTTATTCATGTTGTTACTCTTAACTACTTCCCTCTTCTAGATGATGCCTATAATCAATTTCGTCACCGTATCTTCTCTAATGTGACACCAACACCCTATCGTAGACATCCGTATCTGGGCGTCTAGGACCTGGATAGCATCGGGATGAAATAACCCATGCAAAACCAAACAGTAAAAACAAAAAAAAACTTGTGTTTTTTGCATACTTGTTTGTTACTTTGGGTTAGTCGTTTTGGGGGTCGAGAGTTTCAACACGTGTGAGGGGATGTGTGCGTACGCTAAAATTTATATAGATCGTGAGAAAGTGAAGTAATTTCATCTTAGATCCCAAAGAGATTTTCAATGCTTTCTAAACGGCCTCAATCGGAGCTTGTTCTTATTCATGTTGTTACTCTTAACTACTTCCCTCTTCTAGATGATGCCTATAATCAATTTCGTCACCGTATCTTCTCTAATGTGACACCAACACCCTATCGTCGACATCCGTATCTGGGGCGTCTAGGACCTGGATAGCATCGGGATGAAATAGCCCATGCAAAACCGAACAGTAAAAACAAAAAAAACTTGTGTTTTTGCATACTTGTTTGTTACTTTGGGTTAGTCGTTTTGGGGGTCGAGAGTTTCAACACGTGTGAGGGGATGTGTGCGTACATTAAAATTTATATAGATCGTGAGAAAGTGAAGTAATTTCATCTTAGATCCCAAAGAGATTTTCAATGCTTTCTAAACGGCCTCAATCGGAGCTTGTTCTTATTCATGTTGTTACTCTTAACTACTTCCCTCTTCTAGATGATGCATATAATCAATTTCGTCACCGTATCTTCTCTAATGTGACACCAACACCCTATCGTCGACATCCGTATCTGGGGCGTCTAGGACCTGGATAGCATCGGGATGAAATAGCCCATGCAAAACCGAACAGTAAAAACAAAAAAACTTGTGTTTTTGCATACTTGTTTGTTACTTTGGGTTAGTCGTTTTGGGGGTCGAGAGTTTCAACACGTGTGAGGGGATGTGTGCGTACATTAAAATTTATATAGATCGTGAGAAAGTGAAGTAATTTCATCTTAGATCCCAAAGAGATTTTCAATGCTTTCTAAACGGCCTCAATCGGAGCTTGTTCTTATTCATGTTGTTACTCTTAACTACTTCCCTCTTCTAGATGATGCCTATAATCAATTTCGTCACCGTATCTTCTCTAATGTGACACCAACACCCTATCGTAGACATCCATATCTGGGGCGTCTAGGACCTGGATAGCATCGGGATGAAATAACCCATGCAAAACCGAACAGTAAAAACAAAAAAAAAACTTGTGTTTTTTGCATACTTGTTTGTTACTTTGGGTTAGTCGTTTTGGGGGTCGAGAGTTTCAACACGTGTGAGGGGATGTGTGCGTACATTAAAATTTATATAGATCGTGAGAAAGTGAAGTAATTTCATCTTAGATCCCAAAAGATTTTCAATGCTTTCTAAACGGCCTCAATCGGAGCTTGTTCTTATTCATGTTGTTACTCTTAACTACTTCCCTCTTCTAGATGATGCCTATAATCAATTTCGTCACCGTATCTTCTCTAATGTGACACCAACACCCTATCGTAGACATCCGTATCTGGGGCGTCTAGGACTTGGATAGCATCGGGATGAAATAACCCATGCAAAACCAAACAGTAAAAACAAAAAAAAACTTGTGTTTTTTGCATACTTGTTTGTTACTTTGGGTTAGTCGTTTTGGGGGTCGAGAGTTTCAACACGTGTGAGGGGATGTGTGCGTACGCTAAAATTTATATAGATCGTGAGAAAGTGAAGTAATTTCATCTTAGATCCCAAAGAGATTTTCAATGCTTTCTAAACGGCCTCAATCGGAGCTTGTTCTTATTCATGTTGTTACTCTTAACTACTTCCCTCTTCTAGATGATGCCTATAATCAATTTCGTCACCGTATCTTCTCTAATGTGACACCAACACCCTATCGTAGACATCCGTATCTGGGGCGTCTAGGACCTGGATAGCATCGGGATGAAATAGCCCATGCAAAACCGAACAGTAAAAACAAAAAAACTTGTTTTTTTGCATACTTGTTTATTACTTTGGGTTAGTCGTTTTGGGGGTCGAGAGTTTCAACACGTGTGAGGGGATGTGTGCGTACATTAAAATTTATATAGATCGTGAGAAAGTGAAGTAATTTCATCTTAGATCCCAAAGAGATTTTCAATGCTTTCTAAACGGCCTCAATCGGAGCTTGTTCTTATTCATGTTGTTACTCTTAACTACTTCCCTCTTCTAGATGATGCCTATAATCAATTTCGTCACCGTATCTTCTCTAATGTGACACGAACACCCTATCATAGACATCCGTATTTGGGGCATCTAGGACCTGGATAGCATCGGGATGAAATAACCCATGCAAAACCGAACAGTAAAAACAAAAAAAAAACTTGTGTTTTTTGCATACTTGTTTGTTACTTTGGGTTAGTCGTTTTGGGGGTCAAAAGTTTCAACACGTGTGAGGGGATGTGTGCGTACATTAAAATTTATATAGATCGTGAGAAAGTGAAGTAATTTCATCTTAGATCCCAAAGAGATTTTCAATGCTTTCTAAACGGCCTCAATCGGAGCTTGTTCTTATTCATGTTGTTACTCTTAACTACTTCCCTCTTCTAGATGATGCCTATAATCAATTTCGTCACCGTATCTTCTCTAATGTGACACCAACACCCTATCGTAGACATCCGTATCTGGGGCGTCTAGGACCTGGATAGCATCGGGATGAAATAACCCATGCAAAACCAAACAGTAAAAACAAAAAAAAACTTGTGTTTTTTGCATACTTGTTTGTTACTTTGGGTTAGTCGTTTTGGGGGTCGAGAGTTTCAACACGTGTGAGGGGATGTGTGCGTACGCTAAAATTTATATAGATCGTGAGAAAGTGAAGTAATTTCATCTTAGATCCCAAAGAGATTTTCAATGCTTTCTAAACGGCCTCAATCGGAGCTTGTTCTTATTCATGTTGTTACTCTTAACTACTTCCCTCTTCTAGATGATGCCTATAATCAATTTCGTCACCGTATCTTCTCTAATGTGACACCAACACCCTATCGTAGACATCCGTATACGGGCGTCTAGGACCTGGATAGCATCGGGATGAAATACCCCATGCAAAACCGAACGGTAAAAACAAAAAAACTTGTTTTTGCATACTTGTTTATTACTTTGGGTTAGTCGTTTTGGGGGTCGAGAGTTTCAACACGTGTGAGGGGATGTGTGCGTACATTAAAATTTATATAGATCGTGAGAAAGTGAAGTAATTTCATCTTAGATCCCAAAGAGATTTTCAATGCTTTCTAAACGGCCTCAATCGGAGCTTGTTCTTATTCATGTTGTTACTCTTAACTACTTCCCTCTTCTAGATGATGCCTATAATCAATTTCGTCACCGTATCTTCTCTAATGTGACACGAACACCCTATCATAGACATCCGTATTTGGGGCATCTAGGACCTGGATAGCATCGGGATGAAATAACCCATGCAAAACCGAACAGTAAAAACAAAAAAAAAACTTGTGTTTTTTGCATACTTGTTTGTTACTTTGGGTTAGTCGTTTTGGGGGTCAAAAGTTTCAACACGTGTGAGGGGATGTGTGCGTACATTAAAATTTATATAGATCGTGAGAAAGTGAAGTAATTTCATCTTAGATCCCAAAGAGATTTTCAATGCTTTCTAAACGGCCTCAATCGGAGCTTGTTCTTATTCATGTTGTTACTCTTAACTACTTCCCTCTTCTAGATGATGCCTATAATCAATTTCGCCACCGTATCTTCTCTAATGTGACACCAACACCCTATCGTAGACATCCGTATCTGGGGCGTCTAGGACCTGGATAGCATCGGGATGAAATAACCCATGCAAAACCAAACAGTAAAAACAAAAAAAAACTTGTGTTTTTTGCATACTTGTTTGTTACTTTGGGGTAGTCGTTTTGGGGGTCGAGAGTTTCAACACGTGTGAGGGGATGTGTGCGTACACTAAAATTTATATAGATCGTGAGAAAGTGAAGTAATTTCATCTTAGATCCCAAAGAGATTTTCAATGCTTTCTAAACGGCCTCAATCGGAGCTTGTTCTTATTCATGTTGTTACTCTTAACTACTTCCCTCTTCTAGATGATGCCTATAATCAATTTTGTCACCGTATCTTCTCTAATGTGACACCAACACCCTATCGTAGACATCCGTATCTGGGGCGTCTAGGACCTGGATAGCATCGGGATGAAATAGCCCATGCAAAACCGAACAGTAAAAACAAAAAAAACTTGTTTTTTTTGCATACTGTTTTGTTACTTTGGGTTAGTCGTTTTGGGGGTCGAGAGTTTCAACACGTGTGAGGGGATGTGTGCGTACATTAAAATTTATATAGATCGTGAGAAAGTGAAGTAATTTCATCTTAGATCCCAAAGAGATTTTCAATGCTTTCTAAACGGCCTCAATCGGAGCTTGTTCTTATTCATGTTGTTACTCTTAACTACTTCCCTCTTCTAGATGATGCCTATAATCAATTTCATCACCGTATCTTCTCTAATGTGACACCAACACCCTATCGTAGACATCCGTATCTAGGGCATCTAGGACCTGGATAGCATCGGGATGAAATAGCCCATGCAAAACCGAACAGTAAAAACAAAAAACTTGTGTTTTTTGCATACTTGTTTGTTACTTTGGGTTAGTCGTTTTGGGGGTCGAGAGTTTCAACACGTGTGAGGGGATGTGTGCGTACATTAAAATTTATATAGATCGTGAGAAAGTGAAGTAATTTCATCTTAGATCCCAAAGAGATTTTCAATGCTTTCTAAACGGCCTCAATCGGAGCTTGTTCTTATTCATGTTGTTACTCTTAACTACTTCCCTCTTCTAGATGATGCCTATAATCAATTTCGTCACCGTATCTTCTCTAATGTGACACCAACACCCTATCGTAGACATCCGTATCTGGGGCGTCTAGGACCTGGATAGCATCGGGATGAAATAACCCATGCAAAACCGAACAGTAAAAACAAAAAAAAACTTGTGTTTTTTGCATACTTGTTTGTTACTTTGGGTTAGTCGTTTTGGGGGTCGAGAGTTTCAACACGTGTGAGGGGATGTGTGCGTACATTAAAATTTATATAGATCGTGAGAAAGTGAAGTAATTTCATCTTAGATCCCAAAGAGATTTTCAATGCTTTCTAAACGGCCTCAATCGGAGCTTGTTCTTATTCATGTTGTTACTCTTAACTACTTCCCTCTTCTAGATGATGCCTATAATCAATTTCGTCACCATATCTTTTCTAATGTGACACCAACACCCTATCGTAGACATCCGTATCTGGGGCGTCTAGGACCTGGATAGCATCGGGATGAAATAACCCATGCAAAACCGAATAGTAAAAACAAAAAAAAAACTTGTGTTTTTTGCATATTTGTTTGTTACTTTGGGTTAGTCGTTTTGGGGTCGAGAGTTTCAACACGTGTGAGGGGATGTGTGCGTACATTAAAATTTATATAGATTGTGAGAAAGTGAAGTAATTTCATCTTAGATCCCAAAGAGATTTTCAATGCTTTCTAAACGGCCTCAATCGGAGCTTGTTCTTATTCATGTTGTTACTCTTAACTACTTCCCTCTTCTAGATGATGCCTATAATCAATTTCGTCACCGAATCTTCTCTAATGTGACACCAACACCCTATCATAGACATCCGTATCTGGGGCGTCTAGGACCTGGATAGCATCGGGATGAAATAACCCATGCAAAACCGAACAGTAAAAAACAAAAAAAAACTTGTGTTTTTTGCATACTTGTTTGTTACTTTGGGTTAGTCGTTTTGGGGGTCGAGAGTTTCAACATGTGTGAGGGGATGTGTGCGTACATTAAAATTTATATAGATCGTGAGAAAGTGAAGTAATTTCATCTTAGATCCCAAAGAGATTTTTAATGCTTTCTAAACGGCCTCAATCGGAGCTTGTTCTTATTCATGTTGTTACTCTTAACTACTTCCCTCTTCTAGATGATGCCTATAATCAATTTCGTCACCGTATCTTCTCTAATGTGACACCAACACCCTATCGTAGACATCCGTATCTGGGGCGTCTAGGACCTGGATAGCATCGGGATGAAATAACCCATGCAAAACCAAACAGTAAAAACAAAAAAAAACTTGTGTTTTTTGCATACTTGTTTGTTACTTTGGGTTAGTCGTTTTGGGGGTCGAGAGTTTCAACACGTGTGAGGGGATGTGTGCGTACATTAAAATTTATATAGATCGTGAGAAAGTGAAGTAATTTCATCTTAGATCCCAAAGAGATTTTTAATGCTTTCTAAACGGCCTCAATCGGAGCTTGTTCTTATTCATGTTGTTACTCTTAACTACTTCCCTCTTCTAGATGATGCCTATAATCAATTTCGTCATCGTATCTTCTCTAATGTGACACCAACACCCTATCGTAGACATCCGTATCTGGGGCGTCTAGGACCTGGATAGCATCGGGATGAAATAACCCATGCAAAACCAAACAGTAAAAACAAAAAAAAACTTGTGTTTTTTGCATACTTGTTTGTTACTTTGGGTTAGTCGTTTTGGGGGTCGAAAGTTTCAACACGTGTGAGGGGATGTGTGCGTACATTAAAATTTATATAGATCGTGAGAAAGTGAAGTAATTTCATCTTAGATCCCAAAGAGATTTTCAATGCTTTCTAAACGGCCTCAATCGGAGCTTGTTCTTATTCATGTTGTTACTCTTAACTACTTCCCTCTTCTAGATGATGCCTATAATCAATTTCGTCACCGTATCTTCTCTAATGTGACACCAACACCCTATCGTAGACATCCGTATCTGGGGCGTCTAGGACCTGGATAGCATCGGGATGAAATAACCCATGCAAAACCGAACAGTAAAAACAAAAAAAAAACTTGTGTTTTTTGCATATTTGTTTGTTACTTTGGGTTAGTCGTTTTGGGGGTCGAGAGTTTCAACACGTGTGAGTGGATGTGTGCGTACATTAAAATTTATATAGATCGTGAGAAAGTGAAGTAATTTCATCTTAGATCCCAAAGAGATTTTCAATGCTTTCTAAACGGCCTCAATCGGAGCTTGTTCTTATTCATGTTGTTACTCTTAACTACTTCCCTCTTCTAGATGATGCCTATAATCAATTTCGTCACCGTATCTTCTCTAATGTGACACCAACACCCTATCATAGACATCCGTATATGGGGCGTCTAGGACCTGGATAGCATCGGGATGAAATAACCCATGCAAAACCGAACAATAAAAACAAAAAAAAACTTGTGTTTTTTGCATACTTGTTTGTTACTTTGGGTTAGTCGTTTTGGGGGTCGAGAGTTTCAACACGTGTGAGGGGATGTGTGCGTACATTAAAATTTATATAGATCGTGAGAAAGTGAAGTAATTTCATCTTAGATCCCAAAGAGATTTCCAATGCTTTCTAAACGGCCTCAATCGGAGCTTGTTCTTATTCATGTTGTTACTCTTAACTACTTCCCTCTTCTAGATGATGCCTATAATCAATTTCGTCACCGTATCTTCTCTAATGTGACACCAACACCCTATCATAGACATCCGTATCAGGGGCGTCTAGGACCTGGATAGCATCGGGATGAAATAACCCATGCAAAACCGAACAGTAAAAACAAAAAAAAACTTGTGTTTTTTGCATACTTGTTTGTTACTTTGGGTTAGTCGTTTTGGGGGTCGAGAGTTTCAACACGTGTGAGGGGATGTGTGCGTACATTAAAATTTATATAGATCGTGAGAAAGTGAAGTAATTTCATCTTAGATCCCAAAGAGATTTTCAATGCTTTCTAAACGGCCTCAATCGGAGCTTGTTCTTATTCATGTTGTTACTCTTAACTACTTCCCTCTTCTAGATGATGCCTATAATCAATTTCGTCACCGTATCTTCTCTAATGTGACACCAACACCCTATCATAGACATCCGTATCAGGGGCGTCTAGGACCTGGATAGCATCGGGATGAAATAACCCATGCAAAACCGAACAGTAAAAACAAAAAAAAACTTGTGTTTTTTGCATACTTGTTTGTTACTTTGGGTTAGTCGTTTTGGGGGTCGAGAGTTTCAACACGTGTGAGGGGATGTGTGCGTACATTAAAATTTATATGGATCGTGAGAAAGTGAAGTAATTTCATCTTAGATCCCAAAGAGATTTTTAATGCTTTCTAAACGGCCTCAATCGGAGCTTGTTCTTATTCATGTTGTTACTCTTAACTACTTCCCTCTTCTAGATGATGCCTATAATCAATTTCGTCACCGTATCTTCTCTAATGTGACACCAACACCCTATCGTAGACATCCGTATCTGGGGCGTCTAGGACCTGGATAGCATCGGGATGAAATAACCCATGCAAAACCAAACAGTAAAAACAAAAGAAAACTTGTGTTTTTTGCATACTTGTTTGTTACTTTGGGTTAGTCGTTTTGCGGGTCGAGAGTTTCAACACGTGTGAGTGGATGTGTGCGTACATTAAAATTTATATAGATCGTGAGAAAGTGAAGTAATTTCATCTTAGATCCCAAAGAGATTTTCAATGCTTTCTAAACGGCCTCAATCGGAGCTTGTTCTTATTCATGTTGTTACTCTTAACTACTTCCCTCTTCTAGATGATGCCTATAATCAATTTCGTCACCGTATCTTCTCTAATGTGACACCAACACCCTATCATAGACATCCGTATCTGGGGCGTCTAGGACCTGGATAGCATCGGGATGAAATAACCCATGCAAAACCGAACAGTAAAAACAAAAAAAAACTTGTGTTTTTTGCATATTTGTTTGTTACTTTGGGTTAGTCGTTTTGGGGGTCAAAAGTTTCAACACGTGTGAGTGGATGTGTGCGTACATTAAAATTTATATAGATCGTGAGAAAGTGAAGTAATTTCATCTTAGATCCCAAAGAGATTTTCAATGCTTTCTAAACGGCCTCAATCGGAGCTTGTTCTTATTCATGTTGTTACTCTTAACTACTTCCCTCTTCTAGATGATGCCTATAATCAATTTCGTCACCGTATCTTCTCTAATGTGACACCAACACCCTATCGTAGACATCCGTATCTGGGGCGTCTAGGACCTGGATAGCATCGGGATGAAATAACCCATGCAAAACCGAACAGTAAAAACAAAAAAAAAACTTGTGTTTTTTGCATATTTGTTTGTTACTTTGGGTTAGTCGTTTTGGGGGTCGAGAGTTTCAACACGTGTGAGTGGATGTGTGCGTACATTAAAATTTATATAGATCGTGAGAAAGTGAAGTAATTTCATCTTAGATCCCAAAGAGATTTTCAATGCTTTCTAAACGGCCTCAATCGGAGCTTGTTCTTATTCATGTTGTTACTCTTAACTACTTCCCTCTTCTAGATGATGCCTATAATCAATTTCGTCACCGTATCTTCTCTAATGTGACACCAACACCCTATCATAGACATCCGTATCAGGGGCGTCTAGGACCTGGATAGCATCGGGATGAAATAACCCATGCAAAACCGAACAGTAAAAACAAAAAAAAACTTGTGTTTTTTGCATACTTGTTTGTTACTTTGGGTTAGTCGTTTTGGGGGTCGAAAGTTTCAACACGTGTGAGGGGATGTG